>NC_044351.1:30139319-30201819 GCF_007364275.1 Archocentrus centrarchus | reverse complement strand
ACTATAAGCAAGAGCAGAAGAGATCTTTTTAAGCTCCTGCAGGAGACAGACAAGCCAGCAAGACTGGTTTCAATCAAAACAAAACTACAAGCCCAGCAGTGCTATGATCTATTGTTAACAGAGATGGTGGCATCTGGGGATAGAAGGGGTGTCCACCGAGACAATCTACACTGTGAGAAAAGCATCTCTAAAAACACTGAGACATTTGGCTTATACTGACTGTTCATACATAGCCAATGAGTCATTCAAAGTGGAATCATTCAGGCTTAGTTCTGCCTGAGATCTAGCAAGCTGAAACATACAAAAAAAAAAAAGGGACACAGAATCAGCAGCTCATCGAAATAAGGTAACTCTTCTTACCTGCAATCACCTCCTGCGGCTTTCTCCTAAATGTGCCTCACTGGATCCCAGTCCTACAAGATACAGTGGGTAAGCTGAATTATTTAGGAATCTTGCACCTTAGCCTTGCTGATAATATTCTGCACAGTAATAATGCAATTTCTGAATGGTGTGACCAAATTGGAAATTCCTATTACTAACAGTCATAAAATACACTCTGACACATACTTTCCAGTGTTAAACAGTTTAATTGAATTGAATGTGATTTCCATCTAAAAAAGGTAAATCACAGCACAGCAGAGCGAGCCTCGCCATATAAAACTAAATCTTGTAAAATTGGGTTCATGTAAAGTGAGCACTGAAGCCAGGTCAATACATTACTCTGCTACTTTTTTTTTTTCCCCCTCCACTGACTCAAGGCCTTATCACTCATCACAATGACTTGGATGAAAAAAGCGGATTATTCCACAAAGGAGCCAATTGACTTTATGCTAAGTCTCCTTCCTATCAGGTGTAATCTCTTGCTTTGCCCATAGAGATCATTTTATGTGAGCAATGCAGCAAAGCCCAAGGGCCTTTCACCACGGCAGGTCAGAGAGCTAGCTTCACTTCCGAAAGGTAATGCCCCACCCCTCCCTCCTTGAGTTCCTGCAGGGCTTCATTTAATAGTAAGACAAGGTTGAATTCACCTGGAGGGGAAAATTCAAGGAATGGGAGAGGAGTAAAGGAATGATAGAGCAGGAGAGGCGGGGAAGCTGTGGCATGGAAGCCAGTGAAATGTGAAGTTGTCACAACACATATTTCCCTTTTTCAAACATAGTGAATACACTGGGAATACAAAGCAGCAAGGTTTCAATTAGATCCCTCAATCTTCAGAAGTCAGGAAATGGGATCACATGAATGATGAACAAGACATCCAGGACTTAAGATCTTGCATTGTCTGAGATGGATTTTTAAACATCTTCCATTATCCAGTCCTGTCTTTGAAACCTGAGCTCCCGGCTGAGCACATGAGTTCCCCACTTCCTGATAAACAAATGTAAGACAACGACAGCAGAGAACTTTATTCAGTTGAACCAGCTTGACTATCTGCTTTGTTCTGTTACTCTACCTAACCAGTTTGATGGTGTTTGATAATATTCATTACTCTTGATGAATAATAAATCATGCAGCTCTTGAACAGAAGTTACAACTTCCTCCTGTCTTTTGAAAATCTGTCATCATGTTAGTGTGCTTTCTCCTCTCTCTTTTCCCCTTTAGGTCCATGCCTGAGTGTGCTGACAATGTACTACCAGCTTTAAGGTCTGCACCATGTCCTGAAATGACAGCAGCTGCTGGGACAGGCCACACTGTGAGCAACCGAATGCTTTAGTGTGGAAGGGGAATCTCCCACTTTGAACAATGCTAGACTCATTAGTTCTATTCAAACAGCCCTTGCAGGGCCTCTTTTCTGAAGGAGGAGATAAAAACAGCTGCATTTTATCAGGGTATTAGAAAGTTACTCTTTTGTCTATGTATCTATTTGTGCATGTGCGTGTGTTACACAATGTTAACAGTCCATCCAGGTGGTTGACAACAAAGACACAAGTGGTGCAGGTAAAATCCCATACCTATTCTGGCTCCCTAATCTCTCTATTCTGACACGCACTTTGATTTGTGAGTAAGTTCAAAGCCTGAGTAAACAGCCCATTCTGTAGACACCTAAGCAAAGACCAACAACAACTTTCAGCTAACACTTGGTCTCCTCAAAGTTTGTTCAAGGAGGCTCAACTATCTTTTCAACTTCAGGTTAACTGGGGGAAAAAAAAAATCAGTTGATTGGCAGACTTCAGTGTCCTCCCCCCATCCCCTTTGTGAGATGGTTCATTTGGGGCCCGTTAGGAATTCAGGATCTCTATTCGTCAGCCGCTAGCATGACTAGACAGATGTTTCTGCCCAGAGGTGAGGACACAGAGAAGCATAAATAATTGAAAACAAACAATTACAGTGCTGACAGAGATGATCCAGCTCATCAAAGACAGAAGAAGTATTAAGACAACATAGCAGGTTACAGAGGAGAAAAGAAAGATAAGAGAAGGAGAGAAAGGAGGCAGATTGTAAGAGCTGCATTCAGGTAACAGGATAAAGCCATGGCTTCCTGTCCTCTTTTTCAAGTTAGTGCCATTTGTTCAGGCAGAAAGAGAGGCTTTGCCTTGCCTTTATATACTGATTTATGTAGAAGAAATATGTTTTATCTACCGTTTTTAACTTTTGGTAAGACCCCATGCAAAAAACACGCTCATGTTAGGTACACTGGTTAGCACCATCGTCTAACAGCAAGATAGTCTTAGGTTTGAATCCGCCAACTGGCTGAGGCCTTTCTGTGTGGGGTTTGCATGTTCTCCCTGTGCCTCTGTGGGGTCTCTCTGGCTTCCTTCCACAGTCCAGAGGCATGGATATTAGGATATCTGGTGATTCTAAATTGGTTGTAGGTGTGATGGTGTGATCTACTGCGGTTCAGATGAGTGTAACAATAACCATAATATCAGTTATGAAAAGTTAATAAGCTCTTTTGCAAATGATGGAATTAATCTCAGCAAAAATATGTTTAAAAAAATAAATAATGAAAAAATATTTCAGAAAATCATGAACAGCTGGGCTCTTCAGGCAGATACAGTACAATAACAGTGACATTAGCAAAAGAATTTATTCCATCTTCTGTTTATCAGTCAGTTTGATAAACTAGCCATAAGGAATGACAGAAAAAATATAAACATCAGTCAAATAAAATTGGAAAATGATAGCAAGAAATTTGTCTATATATTTCTTACGTTCTATAAATCCTTGGAAACAGACCCATCAAAATAATAGTACGTCAGCTTTCCAACTCTGCCCTGTCAGTAGTTCTCAGCCCCCAAGTCCACATCTTCCTACTGTACTCCTTATTTTAAGTACTATTTCCAGCTGTGAATTAAAATCCATGAATGACTCCAAACCTATAGTACCCATGTTCATTTTTATGAAGGAAAATTTAACCAGGCATACTTTTGTTCCAAACACTGTAGGTAAACTTCACTTGAGGCAACAGCAAAACTCCAGTTTAAAATCAACCAGTATCACGTGGATAACATGCATGAAAAAAATTACAATAACGACACAGTGGGACAGAGTTTCTCTTAAAATCTCTGCATCCTAACATGAAATGTTTGTGAATTGTAGTAGTGGCGTGATACTGTCAAATGAACACAAATAAAAAGGACAGAGGGGAGACAGAGAGAAGAGGAAGTGAAAAAGTGACAGACTTACAGATCATGACACTCACAGAGGTAAGAATAATACATCAGCTCTAACGTGACCCCAAACAGTAGTCCACAATCTCTGTGGATCCCATCCCAATCCCGCACAGGCTCCACTTCAGACACAAAGTCTGTGCTGACAGCTCAACCTGCTAACCTTTGTGACCTTTCTATCCCTTCTCACTGCAGTGGGACACCAGTGAAGAGAGGAAGTAACATGGTCATGGAGGTGAAAGGTCACTCAGAGGATGCATTTCAAATGTGAGTGAACAAGATGGATGGTGACAGCTTCAGTAAGAGGAACATGCTTTAACAAGTCCGAGCATCTCAAATATTTTTTTTTCTTTACGCCTTTATGTGACAGTGACAACAACTCTGAGTATGTGCAAAACTATGAATATGAATTTAGCATATATCATAGATGTTCTCATTTTGGTCTGCACACAGACTAATGTTATGCCAAACAACCAATGACTTCAATCACTGCCATTACCACACCTCTGCGCTGCAGGTAAAATGAGCATTTTATAATGATATTGCCATAAAACAAAACAACAGGTTAATCACAACAGCTGTGATGTGATATCAGCTGAAGTGATCATGACGAATGTTTGAAGCCACAGCAAAAAAGTACACGGTACCATGTTTACATAACATGTAAACACATATTTTTGCTCGTGAAACACAGTGAAAGCCTGTAAAACATAGTTAAAATATGCTTTAAATTTGATAGCACAGGAAGAGATGCACACATTTGGTGTAACATAACAACAGCACTGGACACAACTATGCCCACTCTGGTCACTTTCCATAAACATCTTACCAGTCTCACCAGGCTGGACTTAGTAATCTAGCATCTTAACTCAGAAAGTTAAGATGATAGAGAAAAAAAAAAGGTAAGAGACACATGTGTCACTGAACTAACCAGGTGGAAGGAAAACAGTAGTTCCTTTATGAAGAAAAAAAAATAGATTTTAGTTAGTTAAACAGACTTTAACAAAAAATAAATAAAAAATAAAAAAGATCTGAAAATCTGAGCACCAGGTTTTATTAAGTACAAAAAGCAGAGTTTGTGTGCTTTCGGGTGCTGGAAGCACACATAGACAGATCACCAAGCATCTTTAATGCAATTTCAGTTTTTCCTTAATGACTTTGCCCTATAATCTTTGGGTAAAGTAACACAATTTCTATTAGATGAAACATTTTCAAAACATAGCTTTATGGTTACTGTGGAAAACACAGTCTGTGACAGGTGAAATTAATGAGACTCAAGAGTAATATAATCAACACGTTCCGCACCCAGTGTGTAATATAATACTGCCTCCTGGCATCTCCCCACTATGCAAATGGTTTCCTTTGTTGTTGGTACTCTCACACAGCAACCTTGGCTGCTGACAGATAGAGGTGATGGTGCAAGTGGCAGGGTATCAGCCCAGAAGACCCTGGTATGTGTCTCAATAGGACTGTTGTGTTATCCAATTTGGCCTCTCCCACTTGCTGAGCTATATTGTTTTTCAATTGCTTTTTACTTTCACTTTCACTGACTGGTTAGATTTATATACCAATGACTACTGGGGTACAGTCAGGAAAATATCATGTTTTGAGTTACAAAAAGTGCACCTGCTCGTTGACAAATGGCGAGTTGCCATACCCTGCAGAGTCAGGACACAGATGCCAAAGGACACCTTGTGCCACTCTGGTAGTTTTGACAAAACAGCCCTAGCTGATGCCTCGTGAATTGGAATGATAATATAATCCAATAGAGCCATAATCCATTGGACTAAACATTAACAGGAGCTGAGGTTAGTTTGGTGCTTTCAGCTGTTTGTGGAAGTCTTTCTTTTGAGTTTATATAAAATTAACAAAGTGAGAGTTTCACACATTTACATATGACATATAATTTTTTGGCAAATTCATTAAACAACACAGCATGTATTTTTCTGATGAATTTGCCAAGTGCATTTCTTAGATGTTCTTAATCTGTTACATGCATATTATCCTATGAGTTATTGAACAGGAAAGGGATAATGTCACCACGGTTCAGGTGGTGAATAGAAAGATACCTATGAGTTGAGGACACGCTGGACTGGACATCTAATTTTCAGTCCTACTGAACTCAGCTCCTCTATCTGACATGGTGGTGACCCAGAAGAAACGATGAAAACGTGACTTTGAGGTCAAAATATCCTAAATTAAATAAATGAAAGAGCTAATGACTATTAAAAACTTGCATACACATACACATGTGTGTACAGAAATGCATATGTACTCAAACACTCATAAAAAAAATGCATACAGGCACATACACATGTATCCCCACACACAAGCATGCACACACATGGATATGACCAACAGTGGTGAACAGCTGCATGGGCTGGTCTGGAGTGAGACCAGCCACCTCTTGGCCACAAAGGGTTGCTTGTGCCCTCAGCTTGCTAGAAACATAAAACACAAGAGATAAGACCAGACACTGTTTGCCAGGACCAGCGGACCTCCCCAAACAGGAACTGCAAGTGCAAGTGTTCAATGCACGCGCACAGACACACACACACACACATACACACACACACACACACACACACACACACACACACACACACACACACACACACACACACACACACACACAAAGCAACATAGACATGCAAGTACACTGCATGCTCAATCAGAATATAAAGAGGGCATACTTGTTTATTTGTTAAAGCCCACCTCTGCTGACCTACTAGCACACATTGCTAGGACCATCTGACCACTTATTAGTACAAAATAACATCAAACCATCAGCAAGAACAGCGCACTTCACAGCAAGCATGCTTCCCAAAAGTGACAGGTGATTTGAAACTCTAGTTGCTGGCAGCAATCAGTTACTTGTCAAGTTTTATTGTTGATAAACCACCTCAGTGATGAACACCTTTAAGTGTTTAATTTATTAAGATGTGATTCGTTATCATTCTCATGAATGAAGTCCAATCACCTTTTTCAAGCTCTTGAGACAATAATAAATTGAAAAAAAAAAAATAAAACACATCATTACTTAATACAATGCAAACCATGGTTTGGTTGCTGAGGTATGGGAAGTAAAATAAAAGAATGAACTGGCTTTCTGACTCAGTTGAATTTTAGCGTATATTAGCATATGTGCTGTAACTGCCACTTGTATTCACGTAACAGTAATAAGTTCCTGTTTACAGTTCTGTAAAATGCAGTGATAAAGACACGCAAATAAATTCCAATTCCTGAACTTTAAGCCTCAACAAAGATTACAGTTATGTAAAAATTCATGCAGCAGTTACGGAGTGGATTTTTAATTTTTTTTTTTTAAACCAGGCTGTGAAACTGTTTATTTCTGCTGTTAAACTGATTATTTTAACATGGCAGTCTATGGGACCTGACTCACTTTTGAAGCCAGCCTCAGGTAGCTATTTGAGGAAAGGAGTTACACACAGTACTGGCAAATACTTTTATTTTCAGGCCTTGAGGTTGCTGCTTGTTAAACTGAGTCACATATTTTGTGTCTTAAATAGTGGCGAATGTGAAGCCAAAGAAACCTGCTTTTAAGATGAAGCTCTATAATCTGTTCTATTCTATTTCGCTCTCTTTCTGCTGAGTCATGATTTGTTCAGTCACCACTTGCAGGCCCACACGGACACAGGGCCACACACACCACGACACAGTAGAGTCTGTGTGGCTTGGATCAAGGTCCACTCACATAAGGGGAGGAGGGAAAAACCCCTAAACGTGACTGATGTCTTTGTCCTTATCACAGCCCTTCTTCTTCTTCTCTCTCTCTCTCACTATCTGTCCATCCATCATTAGGCTTGTCTCCTCCTCTCTGTCACTTCCCCGTCTCTGTCCATCTGCTGTCACCACCACCATTTACTGCTCACATATTTGTGTGCCGCATGTCTTGGTGCCGTCTTATCTCGCTTTCTTTTATGCAAAACATTTTTCATTTGAAATTTCAAAAGAAATTTTGTATCAATTCTTAAACCTCATGGGAGTTCCTGTTAAGTGCATGAATCAGCTTGATGACCTTTTGGTGTTTTAAATATTTGTGTCCGCTGCATCAACAGGGCGTGCATCTTTGTAAAGCCAGATGTGTGAGGAAGATGTGATGGGAAAAATGTGGAGGCCAGGTGGTTTATTTTAATAATTTTCACTTCATTCATCAACTGTCCACACTGACCAGTGGCCATGTAGCTATGGCTCATCCATAACCTCAATCAGCCACAGCATACACATCGACACTCATACAGACATGCTGCTCGGGCAAAATTAGTTAAATCTATATTATGCAAAAGAAAAAAATTCAAATGCATGCTCTCAAATAACAAAACAAATTAAACCCAAATAAACAAACAAAATCACCCATTTTAACAAAGTGTTTGATTATGTGGTTTAGAATGACGCTTGGGGGGATTTTACAGAAAGGCATTAGAAGGTGGAAGCTTAAACATCTGTGTACGCAAATAAGAGTGAGAGAGCACCATGGTGTCTGAAACACCTGGGCCTTGGTCCCTTTTGGGAACATGTTCAGCGCTCAATCCACAAAATAAGCCCATCATAGAGAATCTTACCGATATAAAATGCAGGGCAATATGAATGGTCACACATGCATGGAGATACAGTCATGCATACACATAAAAATGTTGTTGTTCTCAAAATACAATCTGACACCAACATCCAACAGTGTTTTCTCATCTATTTTCCTCACTTAATCTTTATCAATATGCAATCATTTAAGGATAAAAAGTCTAAGATGTTACACTATGATAAAAGTTTATTTTATCACCAAGCCGTGGTTTTTGAATGACTGAGCCAAACATGCACAACATTCATGCATATTGCAATATTTTCACTCCAAAATGTGTACTGCATTGACTGAGTGAAATAGAGAATGTCGCAATACTGACACGGACAGAGGTTTGTTCACACTGTAGCTTTACTTTCAAATTTCAATCATTCATGAATGTGAAAGAAACTTTGGACTCAGTTAACTTTTATATGGGAAGTTCAAAGAGACAAACCAAAATGGCCACAACCAGCTCAAGCCATAGGGACTGGCTTATTTAATATTTTAGATTTAGGCAGCAACATATACAAGACTAGTCTGTTAAGCACCTAACATTTGCAGAGACTAGTTAGCATGGCACTAGCTTTGCGTTTTGCACTGTTCTTTTTTGCTTGTTTTTATTCCTTTTCGTTTTTTACTTTCGCTTTTACTTGCTGCTTGGCCAGGGTTAGGCAATTAGAAATACTTGATTAGGTTTAAGAAAAGAATGTGCTTTGGGTTAAAAATATGCCACTTCACAGGCACGCATGCTAATAACGATGTCCGTCTGTTTGAGGCAGAGACACCAGAGGACATCTTGTACACATCAGTAGGACGGCAGCAAAAAAAAAAAAAAAAGGTTCTTTAGATGATTTTGATTCTAACAAATCTTCCTTTCTTTCATCCAGGTTGGCACAGAGTCTGAGTTTAAAATGAAATGATGACACAGAACACAGCAGATTTCAGCTGGACAAAAATGGTCTGTGCTAGTTAAGAGTACGTTGACACTTTTTCTTTTTCAACCTCTGGTTTTGCTTGACTTGTTTGGGCTGGGATGAAAGCTATCAATCAAACTCTGAAAGGCGACCATGACCCTTCTTTTCAGGCGGTCTTCATCCAATTCCAAGTTTGTCTTGTGGTGTGAAAGCAATTAAAATGTTGTATTTTTTTTTTAAATAGCCATAGATGAAACTACTATTAAATCCAGACCATAAATAAAAGGCAACAATGTATCATGTCTTTCTTTTGTCAATGCAAAATGAAAAGACATATGAAAGCCCTCTTAGTGCTTTTTATGAGTGTGCATATGATGTTATATACACTCCCTGGACCATGCTAGTACTGAGTTGGACCCCTTTTGCCTTCATAACTGCTTTAATTCTTCATGGCACACAGATTCAACAAGGTGCTATAAACATTTCTCAGAGATTTTTTGCTGCAGATTTGCTGGCTGCACATCTATGATGCAGATATCCCTGTTCTATACCATCCCAAAGGTGCCTTGTTGGACTGAGATCCAATGACTGTTGAGGGCGTTTGATTGCAGTGAACTTATTGTCAAGCAATATTATCCTGCTTGAAGCAGCTATCAGAAGATGAGTATGCATCTTAAAGGGATGCACATGGTCAGCAACGATACTCAGGTAGGCTGTGGTATTTAAACAATGCTCAGTTGGTACTAAGGTGTATCCAGACAATATCCCCCAAACCATTACACCAGTACCAGCAGACTGAACTGCTGGTGCAAGGTAGGATGGAACCATGTTTTCATGTTGGTTACATCAAACTCTAACCCGAGACTCAGGCAATATTTTTCCAGTCTTTTATTGTCCAGTTTTGGTGAGCCTGTGCAAACTGTAGCATCAATTTCCTGTTCTTAGCTGACAGGAGGGGCAACCAAAGTGGTCTTCTGCTGCTGAACCCCATCTTCTTCAAGGTTTGATGTTTGTGCATTCAGAGATGCTCTTCTGCATACTTTGGTTGTAACAAGTGGTTATTTGAGTTAGTGAAGACCTATTAGCTCAAAGCACTCTGGCCATTTTCCTCTGACCTCTGGCATCAACAAGGCATTTCTACCAAGAGAACTGCTCACTGGATATTTTCTCTTTTTCAGACCATTCTCTGTAAACCTTAGAGATGGCTGTGTGGGAAAACCCCAGAAGATCAGCAGTTTCTGAAATACTCAGACCAGTTTACCTAATGAAGTTGCCAATGAGTGTATACCATACAGTATATATATATTTTTTTTTTTTTTTCAGCCTCGCATTTACCTTAATTACATATTTTGTTAGCATACAAATCTAAATAGTTTCAGTATTAGACCCCCCCCCCCCAAAAAAAAAAAATTATAATCAAGTCCACTTGCCTTTCAATAGATTTTAAATTGTTGTCTATGTTGTCTGGCCAGTCCTACAGGAGTCAAGCCAACGTTAGGCAAAGTATGTCAACACAAGGTCACAGACTAATGATCGATCCAATATGCTGCTTCCAAACTGGTAATAAAGAAGCATGATAAAAAACATTTTTCCTATTTTGTATAACACTGATCATCTCTTTGGGACAAAGAAACACTCTCCAAATGTTCCAATGATTAATGCTAATTCCTGCATCGCCTTCTGTGCCTCAAAACATTCCACCACTGTTTTCTATTTTGGATTGAGGTATTTGTCTTTTTTTCTTCATTTAGCCACTTGAAAAAGGTCCTGTGATTGAGCTCCATGTGAAGAAATCTCTTTCATTCCCAGAGGGATTTGACTAAACTTTAACCGTTGCTGGGCAAAATAAGTCCACATGACAAGAGGGGGACTGATTCCCATGTGATTGGTTGATAATTGCCTTGTTTGGAATGATGGAAACATTCTTTGAAATCTGTGTTGCCACTGTTCATGGGCAATTTAACGTACCTGTAAGGGGAAAAGCATTATCACTGATTAACAGAAGCCAATATGTTAGAAGACTAACTACTTTTGGTGAACCCTGATCCAGAAACACTACACTAACAGCCTACCTAGAGGTAGGTTACTGACTCTGTTGAAATAAACACACCTTACTGGCGCATCGTCAGAAAAAAAAAAAGACACTAAGTCTGTAACGGAAGTAAAAGTGTGCACAAATTAACACCGATAGGACTGATAAAAAGAAAGAAAGAAAGAAAGAAAGAAAAGATAAAATATTTCTATTTCACTGCTTTCAGTCTAGTCACAGTTTGACTTGGGTTAACTGCCATTGCTGTGACTCATAATCAAAAGGGTGGGCCCGTTAAGATACAGTAAATATGCTCTACAGCTAAGTGCTTGCTGAACTCTGTTAAACAGAATCGGGCATAATTAACACAATGCTGATAGATGCTGATCTGCAGCAAACAGGATGTGAAAGGTAGTGAGGGGTGTGGCAAAGGGTAGACTGCAGGTTTTGAACAGCTGAGCTCTTGCGCTGACTCAGCATGTTGGTACACTGTCTTTATGTTGTATAATGAGGTGGTCTTCAGCATATTCCTCAAAATCAATTGCATTTTCCTTGACATTGATAAAGTTTTCTGCACTTTAAGCATGCTTTCCTGCAAAAAAAGGCCAGAAAAATTAAGACTGTTTGTTAAATAGGACTGGCAGCAAGCAAGAGGAAATAAACAATAAACGAGTAATAAAGCAATATTTTTGGGTGGCATATGACTACAAACTGCCTTATACTGCAGTCTAAGATAATAAGAGCCTGTTGATCACTGTGATCTATTTGAATCAATTATGACTTGTCTTACTTGCCCTGCATACAAGTGTGCAAACTCTCTATATCATGCTTGCTTGTACAACTCTCAGGCTCTAAGTGAGGCTCTTTCCTTTCTGCCTTTCAGCAACTGCAGCCAGCCAGTAACTAGCGCCCTCTGTGAGTACTGTAAGTGCTAACTGCAAAAATGAAACTAGCAGAGCAGGGCCAGCAGCTGGACAGGGACAAATGCAGCATAGCCCTCGGCAGGACTCATGGCAGAGACAGTGGTGCAACACCCCGGAAACAGCTGCTCTGCTATCAGTCACCCTCCATACAGTCACACATAGATACTTTTTATGGCTAAGGAATGTGTTAAGCAGCATAAAATAGCATGCATGCAAAATGATAATTCATGCATGCTTTTCATTTACATCATGGATAATGTTAACATGCATCCCACACTCATTCATTTGTTTGACTTTGTGTGTGTGTGTGTGTGTGTGTGTGTGTGTGTCAGCTGTAAAAAAGCTAACCACAGATCAACCAGCCAACAAAACAACAGCATAAAGCAAAGTCCAGGATGTGTTGATACCACTGGTGGATGAGGTTTAGACCAAGTCAAGGTGTTAAATAACCCAATTCAAAACAGGAAAAGAAGCATACACAAGTATTTACATTATGTGGACTCTGAGATACAGAAAAAACCTTTAAAATAAATACAATAATCAAGAACATGGGCCAAAATAGAAAGAGCACAATTTCTCTCATATGGCAACATCAAGCAGCAATAACTTCAAGCATGGGAAAATACTTTCCATATAAAGTTTTCCCATACTTTCTGGTAAACACCCTGTCACTTGACTGCAGCTTTGGTTTCTTTCACCTGTTCTTTCACTTAAAAATACTGTGCATACTTTCATATCCTGGCTACTTGTCTGGTCCCACCTTGTATTTTCACTTTCCGGGCATTTAAGAGCAAAACCTCAATCTCCTTTAACTTAAAAGGACATAAAAAAATGCCTTCTCCTGTTTACAGACATTAAATATTTCAAACTGTCAGTTTAGAAAAAAACAAAAAAAATAAATAAATACAATAAAAACAAGCCTAGAGGTCAAAGGTTCCTGAAATTAATATTTTTTTATGGACTAAAGCATTAACAAAGTAGGTGGGGAAATTTATATTATATTTTGTATGAAATAACTCAAAATGAAACCTAATCATTCATTTGTACTTATTTATGCATGATGGACCAAGTTGTGTGATAAGGGAATTTATGAGATGATAGTTCTTGATATAAAGGCTTAGTTAGAAAATGAAACAGAGACTGTTAAGACGAACCAACAATTCAAAGGTTGCCGGTAACATGCTTCAGAAAGACATTTTATGATCAGTATGTAACCACTACTGTAAAACACAGTCCACATTTCTGAATGTTAAAGATGACTCATGTTTCACGGGACGGAGGGGTGGAAGGGGGGCACATTTAGGTGCTTAACAATTAATACCAGAGTTGACAGAGACCACAGTCGCCTAATCTTATCAGCGATGTGGAGAGGAGAGAGGGGGCTGCTGGTGTTATTTCCGTTGGCACACTTTCACATCAGTGTTTGCTGTGGTATGACCATTCCATATCAACCATGGCAGGGAAAGGTGGAAACTTATCAGTGTGAATACAGTGCTTTAATATAGCGATGGGAATACTCCAAAGTGAAACACTGCAACGCTATGATTCAGAGCTGAATACATCTGCTGTGTTTTCTGCAATTCAAAACACCAACTAAGACATCAGTCATCAGTGATATAAAATTACCTATGAGTAATACATGTCTATAGCATGAATCACAGAAACTTACTCATCAGAGAACATGTATGCCATGGATAACACGGCTGGTTTTGGTGCTTCTTTACTTCACACCTCTTGGGAATGCGGGGTCCTGTCAAGACCCCAGTTAATTTAGCAAGGGCAGGTGGGGAAAATGGGGGAAGCATGGTGGGGTTTCATATTGTATATCTTTAATGTCTGACTGACATTCCTGTTTCCCACAGCCCAGTGTTCCCATCCATCTTCATGAACAACTGTGTTCAATATGCTCAAAGCATGCATAATACAACAAGTATCGCCCTATTGTTTGTTTCTCAATAAACACCTGTACATACATGTATTTACAGGAACACCAATGTAACAATAATACTTATGACCAAACGGAAGTGCCTCAACAGTATCACCAGCCAGGATATCGAACCCTTGAGTTTGCATGCACTCAAACATGACAGCGTATGCACACTCAGATCTCACAGCTTATGTGGAACAAAATGTGCCTAAATTCCACGCTAATACAAAATTACAGTTATATATTTCTTCATGATTTGCATTAAATGTTAATTGTTGCAAAACAGGCTTAAAGAGCTCAACTAAACTACTGTCTCTCTGGGCCACCCCTCCCTCCTGTCTTTCCATTCCTAAGTCTTTATTCACCCTGGTATGGCCTCATGAAGGCCCACACCTCACTTCCTGGCTACTGATTGCAGCTTCTGACTCACAAAAGGCAAAAAACAAGTGGCTGGTGTCTGTACCAGGTACCATCTGGGTCTGGTTACCCAGAAGAGAAGGATGTAGAAAAAGTAGGATGATGGCAGGGTGGAATGTGTTCCCTTCTTAAACTGCAGGGGCCCACAATAACCTATCAGAACAGTGTTGCAAGTTCACACTTTAATTCAATGTGAAACATTTTTATATTTAAGCAATGCCTGCGAGATTTAAATCTTGGCTGTTTGTTTGCACTGCATGCTATTTAAGCAAAAGGTATTAAATACCACCTTCACTGCTTGACATGTGTCTGACATAGACATAGTATAAATAGAAGTAAAAGAATTTTCTTGAAAACCTTTGTACGACTTCAGATACATTACATGAAATACACAGCATGAGGAAATACGCAATATGCAGCAATTTGTTTAACAAACTGAGAAACGAGCAGATTTGAAAATAAAATAAACTTCAGCATTTGCATGTAACAGTTTTTCCAATATTCAAGCACAGTTCTGCTTCTGTGTGAGACAAGATAGAGCCTGGGTATATCAATCAACCAGTCAATCAACCAAGCATACAGCTTTATCAATTGACATCAAGGCAGGAAACACATGGCGACTGCAAGCCAGCTAACAGCAGTGGTGGTGTATTCCTAAAGCAGTCGCGTGAAAAAAACAAAACAATACAAAGCAAAAAACAACAACAGAGAAATAAAACTTTTAGCTAATAGAAATAACTTGGTTTTTAGAAATAAATAGGAAACAAAACTAAGTGAAACAATGTTGTGTACTTACAAAAAGAAACTAAAAATATAACACAACACAATAAGCACAGGATGAAATGGTGAATTATGTTTACTGAGACTGGGGTCTTCACATGACTGTGAGCAAAGAGTGAAATATTGCCCCTGAATAATACAACCAGTATTATATTAAAATAAAATAATAACGTTGAAGCTGATAAAACTAAAATAAAAGCAAATATTTTTAATCAGAAATGAGCAATTCCACTCTAGAAACTAACTGATATTAAACAAAACTGTAAGGAAAATAAAAGGAAGAAAATTAAAATCTAATAATAAAAAAAGAAGTATAACAACTGGTCTCAAATCCACCCCCTTTATCCCAGTCATATTGCTGGGTGACATTACTGTATTAAGGATGTCCTGGACAGAAATAATAACACCTTCCTCATCTCTGAAATCATTTCCTTTAGTTACAATGCATTTGGGCCAGCTGGTGAACTAGTTTGCGGGTTAGCAGTGGGGTCAACCTGCGAACACTCGCTGCTGGAGAGATAGGCATCACATCATACAGTCGCTCCTATCTAATAGCAACCAGCTAATAAGTTTTTCTATACAAGTTTTGCAAAAACTACAACTTAGTAGGGTCCAGCCCCCCACGACCCTGACAAGGATAAGCGGAAGAGGATAAATGGATTTTAATCCTTATGTATATTACACTAATGACAATTCCTTGCTCTTGATCAACTTAAAAGAAAAGAAAAGAAAAGAAAAGAAAAAGCTAGTGTTCAAGTAACTTCAAATTTTCATATCATCTTCTGGATCTGGTGTTGGGAATTCCATCACTTTTGTCAGTAACATGCAAATAACAACTGTTTCAAATTAGGTCATACTTACTAATATTCAAATGGGATTACTTTTTATTGGTATCATTTCAGAGAACTACACGTTAGCAGAAATTTGCTTCACTGCTCTTTATTTTATCAATGAGTAGAGGATCACTGAAAACACCTTTCGCTGTTGACACAGGGTTCGTCACAAAACCAGCAACCCACCCCACTCATGGTGTCACACCTTCTATAACATCAAAGTAAATAAAGCACACCCCGGGCAACTGAACTATTAGCCTTAACGTGACAAACATAGAATAACTCAGCATGACAGACAATGCATAATATTACACTGAGCTACAATAGTAATTGGCATCTGCAAATTATATGTATCAGTTATTTCAGTATTGTGTTTATACAGGACACTAAATAATACTGGGTTTGTTGCTAAAAGTAAATTTACAGCAGGGGAAAATATCCTGAAACCTGTGGCTTTTAGGAACAGAATGTGTAACATTGTGTATTCATGTTCACGTTGAATGTGATTCCAATTTAGTATCAACTTCATATTACTGTAGAAAAAAAACTAGATATCTATAATAAGTTATCATTTATATTCACTGTAAACAGTAAACACACATAATTGAATGAGAAGGGAGACGCTCAGTTATGTAACTCTGACCTATAGAGAACAAGAGAAGCATTTGAAGAAATAGGATTCATTTATAAATTCATGTAGCAGGAATGTGGCAAGTGGCCGCTAAAGAGTAAGCGAGAAACTGGAACCAGTTTCTTGATATCCAAGGATAATCCCACACTGTTTTCTTCTGTCAGGGTATAAGTTATAAATGACTGATTGTAGATTTACATAAATAGTATAATGCCATGACTGTTCTATACTGAATACATGCTATGCAGTATATAATAAATGCCAAGTGCACTGAGCGCTCTGAATGCTCACAGTTCTTGGCCATGGCATAAACTGATGACTCAATAAAGCAATAAAGTGTTCTGATCTCTTAGGGAACGCTTCTATGACATTATGGTCGTGTAAGTCATTTGTGGTTCAAAATGCTTATTCTACAAGCAGCATGATGTGAGAATGTGAAATAGCCACTGAACATAGATTGAGAACATAGTTTTTCAGTGAGGCAGGTGTCATGTTCAGTTATCAAAATTATGTATTTGGTTATTCAGAAATGCAGTTTTGAGTGTTGCACAGTTCTTTTTTTTTATATGAAAAAGACATCTTGATTTCTATCATTGTGAAGAGTATAGTCTTCCCTTTGCTCAGCTTCTGGATTTCAGTTTGTCTCAGTCAAGGACTACAAACTTAGAACTGTCTAAATGGTTACACAGATGCATTTTTTTAATCAGAGAAGACTGCTACAACTTACTGTATGACTGAGCCAAGGAGAAAGAAAGGCAATAACAAGTTACTGAACAAGAAGTGATTCTGTTTCAGTCAGTTAGACGATTATTTACATTGTGACCAATCTGACAAACATTGAATGTTAAAAAATAAATAAATAAATGTTTGCCGTGTGCTTGCAGGTGAGGATTATAAATGAACTAGCGTTAACTGGAATAACTATAAACACAGGAAGACTGCAGAAAGAGGCAGGGGTGGGAGTGTCTTGAAGCAAGAGGCCAAACGTGGCCGGATAGCTTCTCAACAAAAGTTTGGAGAGCAACTGTAGCTGTTGGCTCTGAAAGCAGAAGCCCAGTCAGGGTGGCTGAAGAGGATTCCTCTTTTGTTCCATCTCTGTCACCTAATCAATTTTCTTTGGCAAGTCCTAAATAAAGTCATATAGTGGTACTAATGTTTTAATATCATGCCATATGTCTGTGGCACAGTTATAACCCAGAGACCTCCTGATCCCCCTTCTGTATCTTGATTCATTAGCAGGCTAAAGAGGCAGCATTTGCTCTGCGGTAGGGCATAAAAGAAGGGAATGAAGATGAGCAAAGGAGTAACTTACAAGAAGGGAGGGGGCTGGGAGGGAGCAAAATATACATAGAAATAAATGAAGAAAGAAAGCCAAGAAACAAAAAGAGACATATACAAAAAAAAAAAAATCATCATCATCAAAAGTTTAGAGATTTAGATGATGAAAAGGAAAAATAAAAATAAACAGAAGAATAATAAAGATATAAAAAAAAGGAAGAAGCAGAGGAAGCGGCAGAAGATGATGACAAAGAAGAAGGGATGAAAAGAAAGGGACTGCTGGGCTCAGCAAGTTAGTGATTACTGATTAGCCAGCTCGATCCTGTAGGGAGGCCTGTCTGTCCTTGGCTTGGAAAAACAACATAAAAGGGAGCCGACAGTTTTGTGCCGGGACTTGAAAGCTTGGTAGCTATCGGGAGACATTAGCCTTATCAATAGTTGGTCACTAGAGCTAGGCTATATGAAGCAACAAGGGCACTGCTTTTCCAGAATGAGATAAGCAACACATAACACAGCCCACGTTTGCACGCACCGTGGCAATAAGTACTCCCCAGCAATATGACAGACAGGTATGAAAGACAAGACAGAATTTTTTTTTTTTTTATTTAAATAAAACATTGATAATATAGTGAAGCTACAGGACAAAGCATTGGCTACTGGGGTGGTAATGCCAGCCGTTCAGACTGCCAGGCAATGTGTCCAGCCCAGTGCCCAAATGGCAGGGGAAGCCTGGCAAACAAGTAGTGTGCTGTATTGTATGTGCCTGATGCTTATTAAACCACATGATTCAGTCTGCTACTGTCCCGCATGAGGCTTGGAATGGACATGAAGGTTAACAAGTGCAATGGCACCTTTCAATCATTGAAAAGAACACCTTGACACTTGTGGTGTGTTTGACTGGCTTATGGAAGAGTTTTCCATTGGGTCAAGTCCAGTAGTCTTGGGCTACTTGAGTCAGTGGAAAAAGTATCCTTGAAAGGATGGAAGGACCATGGTAAACTGTGATAATGTGTCAAAACATCAAAAGACTTCTGTGAAGATTCCTGTTTTTCTGCAACATCACCCACTGGACCAGACAACAAACAAACTGGTGGACGAAGAGAAAAACACACACACACATACACGCACATAATTTCCCGTTACTCCACTCCACTACCAAAGCCTTCCCAGTATATTTGTGCTGATTGATTTTTGTGGGGTAAGGTCATACTGAACAGCTGCTGGTAGACCTGCAATTCATTTGGAGTTCAAAGAGTACTTGGGTCGGTCAGTGTCGTTGCTGTTTGTCCTTTACCAAATGACGTCATCAGGCATCATGTCTTGTCAACAACATGGGTGGCATGGCAGTAAGTCTTTTGTCTGCTACAACAGTCACCTAATCAGTATGTTCATTTTCATCTTTACATGTGGAGTTTTTAGTCT
Organism: Archocentrus centrarchus; assembly: GCF_007364275.1. Classification (NCBI taxonomy): domain Eukaryota; kingdom Metazoa; phylum Chordata; class Actinopteri; order Cichliformes; family Cichlidae; genus Archocentrus; species Archocentrus centrarchus. The sequence continues at coordinate 30,182,478 of NC_044351.1, read as the reverse complement.
ATTGTGAACAAATGTTACCAAATATCATCATCAAGGCTTCCAATTGTCAGAATTCCTTATAAAACTGACAGCATTGTCTCACATGAAAAATAAAATTAGACACCACAATCTTAAAGAAAACAATGAGTTGGATAATCAAGATATGAATTAGTGTAGTTTTGACCTAAGTCAAAGAAACTATGAATCAGAGCGACCTGGCTGCCACCTGTCATTAACTAAATTGTGCTCTTATCCTGCTTGTGCTTGCTATGTTATGTTCATAATGTTTGCAATCCACAAACATCTGGAACAAGGTTCAAAGCTACGAACTTCTCTCCGGCGCCACTTTTTTTTTTTTTTTTGCATTTGCTCCTATCTCCAATACCCTCCGGCTAGCCCTTGTTTTCTTTCGTCTTTGTCCCAGTTCTAACACCACGGCTTGCTTTAGATCTTGTTTTCCTCTCCCCGTCTCTCAGCTGACTGGCTGGCACACCTATCAGAGGACAAAGTCCCTGAGTGAGAAAACATATGCATGTGCATCAGAGCTTAAGTGCATACATGTAACGACGTGAAAACACAAGCATGCGCACTGGGATGCAGACACATCAATACTAAAATTAATGAACACACGTACAGGGAGGAAAGCAGCTGCATTTCCACATACGCACTCACTTCCAAAGTCCTCCACCATCATGCCTTCCCACCACACACTTGATAAACCCTTGTGTGAGCCTGACAGAGCAGGAGAGGGCACTCAGCAGCCTTTGAACACTCAAGCAGGTTGCATAAGACAGCTCAATGTACCAGTGGACAAACACTATATGACTAAGAAATTTAAAGAATTAGTTTCAGTGTAAAAGTTTGCAACTTTACTTTTAATACATCGTAGAGAAATTATAAAATATATTAAAACTACATTGAAATAATAGCTTTGTAAATGCTAGCATATAATAGCTTTGAAGTTATTAATATTGCTAGCTAATATTTCATTACTCCCCAACACTGGGAATTACTGAGTTATTAAAGCAACAGTTCAGCTTTTTTGTCTTTTTGCTCTCATTAGTGTGACACAGATGAGAAGGCTGATGTGCTCACATGTCTCTATGTGAAATCTGAAGCTCCAGCCAGCTTGCAGCCAACACCTTGCCTGGCCTTTTTCAAAGTGAAAACATGACGACTTTTTCTTTTTGGAAAAGGCAACTTAAGGAAGGTTTGTGTATTTAATCCTTCCTGGAATTGCATCTGTTTGTTAACTGCATACTGACAAAAGACTCCAGAACATCCCTTTTTCCCTATAAATTTGGTTCCCCAATGCCCCACGTATTAACCTGTACAGGGTGTATCCACCCTTCCCCCACAACCTTGTAAAAATTAAGCGGAAGAGAATGAATGAATGGATGGATATATATTTTGATTATTAAAGGAAAATAAAAATGAATCACCATCATGTGGTACCATCGCTGCTGAACAATAAATGATTATTGCTGAAGTGAATGTTAATATTATAACAGCGGCAATGAGAAAAGGATGGTTTGTACAAAAATACAGGAGCTTAGGTGAGCAGGTGGAGTAAATACTCAGTTTACTGAGCCACTCAAATTTAAATAGCTCAGCTTTAATGTACATTCATGGGTAACAGAACTGTGATGGATGATAGAGGATGCCAGGACATGTTGCGGCCCTGCTTCACCATAAAGGGACTTATGTTAGAAGAAAAACAATGAATTCAAAATGTCAGCTGTAATTTAGGGTAATATCAATCATATCAGGTTAACAGTAATAGAGCTATGTCACATGTATCCTACAAAGTATACTAAACATATAAATATTGTGGGAAGAATATTTAAAAGATCACTTATTATGATGCAGTTAGACCAGAACTGTGATTTTCTTTTCTAAACATGTTGATTTTGTAGTTGCACCAATATAACCTTGCCACTTGAAATCACAATGCGACCACCAGTTGCAGACCGGACCCCTAAAATAGCAAACTCTTCCTTAGTTTTAAGCAATACGTCCTGCACTGCAAGAAACTGTTGTAAAGTCCATATTATGGTAAAGCAGAATGTGTGTAATGAATCTGGCTAAATTTGTTCATTGTTTGCTTAAAATGCTGACATTCTTAAATCTTAACTTCCATGAAGAACAGCTTAATTTAATATTTGGCACTCCAATCCCCACCTGTAAAATACCTTGTTATTTTAAATAAATATATAAATAAATAATTGTCATGTTTCATTGGAGCATCCTGGCTTTCACACAGAAGGTGCAGGACTACATCCCATAAGGAATGAATGGAGAAGTTGTTTAAGTTCAAAGCGGTAGTTTCCATCCCTTAGGAGGAAACCAGAGTGCTCTGTTTGTCATTGATGTCATCGCCAGCAAACCACACTTCAAACTGGTAATAAGGCAGCAGGGTTATTCACTCCAAAACACAGAGGGCCTTATTTGTTCAAGCTGCACACTCCACGTGTGCCTTCCATGCTTCTGCTGATGCTGTGTGCTAATGGTTGCCACATCAGACTCTTTGTGGCCTCAGTCACATATGATTGCCATGCATCCCCATCTCCAGCCACCACACCTCACATCTAACGGGCTCGGTCAATTAGTAAGTGGCATAGAGTGGGGCAAAGCACGGCTTCTGAAGGAGTCTCCCACTGAGGGATGTGAACAGACTGGCTGAAGAAGCCAAGCTGCATTTACAGAAAAGCATATTTAGGGTGCATTAATAGTAATCTGACTTTAATTTAACTGGGGAAAAGGGGATATGAGTGCATAAGCATGTGTGCTTATATGTGTGTATAAAGCTGGGGGTTTATGAGGGGCCTGGACTAAGTAATTGAGACCGTATTTTAAACAGTCCAGACCAGATCTTGAGTCAATCACATCTGGCCCCACGGATGGGGTAGACCAGGGTCTACATCACTGTTTGACAACATATATATATATATATATATATATATATATATATATATGGCAGATTGATTTTCTGGTTCCAGCTAAAGGGGGCAAACGGATGTGAAAGGGAGCTACAAGATTATACTGTACATCATGAGGAAGGACGAATAGAAAAACACAGCATTGGGAACATGTGCTGCAATCTGCATTAAAATAGTTTTTCTGAGTTTAATTCAAAATATTCTAAGGATGACTTAAAGTGCATATTAATTACCAATTGAATCAATGGTTATCAAATGATGGCTGTAAATTTAATGCAAAGGTGGAACAGAAAGAACTGGCAAGGGTGGTGAAGCAGGCATGGAATCACTCCTCTACTTATGGTGCCCTCCCCTTTTGCCCAAAGACGCTGAAGCTTGTTGCTTACATGCAGTGTTATATAAGACACAAGATTACTATTGATGCAACTGTGAGGATTCTCATGATCATTTTGGGTAGGGAAATATATAGTTCTGTGCTGGTAGCAACAAATCTTTCTCCCCTTTTATTAACAAGCTCAAATGCACAATTTTTTTAGTATACTGTGGGAACTGACATTTGAGTTGCTTTGTTGAGGGGGATAAAACACTGTGGACCCATTGTGCTGTTTGTATTCAACGCTTACAGTAAACACAAAGAAACTTTACTAATTAGCTTTCTCTTTACAAATGGAAGCGTACATTAGCGCCGATCCTCACTAAATATTAATGTTATTTCAACACATCAATCCTGTGGCAAACAGCTTTTTGATTGCATTATTTTATGAAAGAGTTAATTAGAAACTGAACAATTCAATACTTGTTTGTGTGCATTCCTTTGAAGCCATATACAAAAAACTATTACTATCATAAATTTAGCAGACTGCATTTAGTGCTATTATAGTATACATGCTCTCTCTCTCTCACAGTCATTTCTCTTTCCATCTGTTTTTGTTTTGTTTGATTTTTTTCTGATGCCATTTCCACAGCACAGCACTGGGTCACACTTTCAAGTGAGTTTCTGGAATGGCTGATGTAAGCACAATATGAATAGCATGCAACAATAATAAAAAAAAAAAACTTAAACATTTATCAACTTAGCTGTTGATATATTAGAGCAGTGCTTTTCTTTCTAACAGGATTTTCTGACAATTAGCTGCATTGAAAGTAATATTAGGCTGTTTTCTTTTTGATTTTACCACCCTTTAAAATTACAATGTGCAATTAAAGTGGTGAGATAAAAAGAACTCTGTGTTTCATAGCATTCAACACCTATCCATCATAAGATGTTAAACACATGATCAAAACCAACACACAACATGGTTTGAGTTTCACATCTTTAGGGATCATCCCACACTAGCTGGGAAACTGAATGTGTGTGGGTGGGTGTTTCATATTTCCAGTTTAACTGCTATACTACCTGTAGGTTTATAGAGTTTTTGTTCCCACCTGTCTATGATCTCTGCTTCATTGTGGTGGAATGATTGACCTCAGTCAAACTTGATAAAACATTCCCCACCTACAATTATTCCTGCAATACACATGAAGAACATGTTATTTACAACAGGATGATCTCAAGAGTCATATAAAGGCTCCATTAAATCCGGGCATTGTGTTGGATTTCAGCTGCTGGGTTAGAAATTCTGTTGGCTGTGCAGGAATGTACCACAGATGCAAGTACTTAACAGCATAATGTACACAATATGAAACCAAAAGAAACAAACCCATTATACCAACCTGGTTACCGGTTTTACAGGAAGTTAATTTGAAGAAAAAAAAAAAAAATACAAGCAGTAACAAAGACAAGATGAGAATAAATCTATGAATGCAAGACCTCAAGTTTTCATAATGTCAAGCAGCATATGAAAATTATTTTCCCTCTCTGTGATGTCAGATTATTACATGACCAAATACCATAACTTCCTGAATGTACTATTCACTTTAAAATGTGGGTAGCTGTACTAAAGGGGGGGGGGGGGGGGGGGGGGGGGGGGGGGGGGGGTGCAGATCAAACGCGGTGGCCTGGGGCAGATTTGATCCAATTCCACTTTATTACTGTGCCCTGCATTTATTTTCTGACATTTACCATATAGTAAAGTCAGACATCAACCTTGTGAGAGAGTACTTTTTTTTTTCAAATTCTCTTAAACCTATCAACAGATGAAGAAAAGAAAGGGGGAGATTTTAGAAAAGAGCCCGGGAGCATCTGCCTTCCATTGCTGAGCTCAGCCTGTGTGTTCCACTTCACCACAGTCCCACAGTCATGATGTCACTGAGGTTCTACCCTTACAGGTTCTGCATGACGCTGTGTTGGGCTTAAGTTCCCACGCTTGTTTTTGCACTCTTTACTTCAAAAGCAATAACCCAGAGATGTTTCCAGCTATTAGCCAAGTTGTTTAAAGGAGAAGAAATCCAGAGTGGCTCAAATCAAATCTCAAGACTCTCAGAGGTCTTATTTGTAAATCATCTTCAGCACTTTGTAACATCTCTCTGAGACCCTCTTTGGTCCTCAGTGGAGATTCAGACTAAAAATATTAAACTAGTTCCTGTAGCTGCTGCACAATTGATATTTTTGTTGACTGCTCACATTTATTCTCATTTAAAAATGTTGCTGTAGTAATAAGCCTTTTCAACTGCTAGAGTCAAATGGCCAATCCTAAACAGCAATTACAATCTTATGATCACAGTACAATCAATAAAACATGCAAAATGAAAGCAGTTTTTCCCCCACTTAACTATTTGATGTTTACAGTATAAGTGGGTGTTAACTTCCAGATAAGCTCAACTGTACTGCACTACACACACACACACACACACACACACACACACACACACACACACACACACACACACACACACACACACACACACACACACACAGAGAGAGAGTATGGACAAACAGCTTTCTTCAGCACTTGGAATGAATTCTACACTTAAGATAAGGTGCACAGGTAATCTGGTCCAAATAGGCCATCTGCTGTTCCCACAGCAAACAACAGAGTCTAATAACATGCTGCATCCAATCAGATTGTAGCAGGGTCAGCCGAGATAAAGGCAAAGCAATAAAGTGAAACAATCTGGTGCTTTGACACTACAAGCAAGAAAGCTTGCTATTTTGCTGCTGGGCTAGGGGCAAGAATGTGCTCTTTGAACCAGCTTTATTTAACAGTGGAGCAGCATGCGCACAGCACGCCCTGAGTCTCCAAGCAGGCCCAGGGACTGTTTGCTCCTGGCGTGGGCACATCAGACGCAGGGCCACTGGGTCAGGGAGCTGGCATCCTCACCCCTGGCACAAGTTGCTCCCCTTGCGGGCGTAGGGGTTGACACCAGGCTCATGGTGAGCACCAGACAGACAGGGGCCTACCAAACAGCTTGTGGCCATAACCAACAGTGGCAGAGAACAATAAATGCAATTATTTACAAGAACACAGTCCAAGTCTCTTTTAGTCTCTCCCCATTACGTCTGTTTACTCTCACTCTCTTTTGCGGGGGAGCATGGAGGGGCTGCGACCCTGTCGGCACAGTCGTCAGCAGGACCTTTTCATAGTGCCCAGGGCTACCCAGCTATTCATGCTCTATCGCCATCAGGCCTGATAATTGTCCAGCTGCAGTCTCTTTCCTACCAACAACACATTTTGATGAAAGGTTGAGGGTGATGCATTAAACTGAGATGGGAAAGTTTTAACGTTTCAAATAAGTGGAATAAAAAAAGTGTATAAACTTGTATTAAAATGAAAATAGATTTCTTTGTTGAGGTAATGTAGAAAACGATTCGCCAAGGACTCCAAAAAATAATGTAGTGCTTTTATGCACCATTAGGAAGGAATTTCTAACGATCCAGTAAGAGAAACCATGGTCTGACAACAAGGTACAGACCAACAGGTATCTGTTAGCACATGACCAAGTGGTTGGGAGGAGCTGACATCTGGGTGGGCAGAATTAATATAATTATTTATATATTTTTGGGTTTCAAGGTGAACCCCAGCGATATATTACAGTGAGAAGGTGCTGCTCAATAACTGCAGACCACAGGTATTTTGGAAAATGACATATCAATCAGGCTGCGCAATCACTTTATCTATTACATAATATCGTAGAGTTACATCACTTGTCAGATCTGAATGGAAGCATACCCTGGCCTGCAGTAATAACTTTATTGTGACTAACACCCCAGTGGAAGAACATGACTTCCTTAACCCCTCCTCACTGAAGTAACACCAGCTGAGCAAACGACACACACACACACACACACAATGTGGAAGTTACAGAAGAATAATACCATCCAAGATACAATATGTACACATCCAAGATGGACATGTAAACACAACAGCATTCATGCAATCTTTTATCATTCGCACATATAGTCACAGAAGCACACACATACAGTAGGTACAGAGAGTTCCATTTTTCTTTTCCCCTGTGGCTCTTGGCTGTGGCCCTTTAGGAGTCTCCAGATGAAGAGAGCATGGAGTGTGGCAGAGGGTCCTTCCATAAACAATAAACAACAGTTATCTTGTGTGCAGCCGTCTGTGTCAAGTGGCACATGAAGCCAAGCCCAGCATCTGAGAGGCGTCTGCTCCTCTTTCCGCCTTTGGTCTTGTCTCTTTCAATGGTTTATAAAAGTGTGGATGTGTGTGTATACGCTTAAGGGTGTGTGTCTGTGTTCTCAGCACAGGGCTCCTCTGTATTGTATTCTGGGGCTGGCTGGGAGTAAAAAGGCAGAATTAAAAGTGGCGGGGGCAAGAGAAAGGGGGCTGCCAGCACACTGCAGAACTGCAGGGAGCTCCCCCAGATCCCAGCTGCCCAGGACTGGCTGAGACCTTCAGGCGAGTGCCAGGCTTTCTTGGCCCTCACTGAGGAGGGCCAGAGAGAGTAGGAGGACTGGGAAGTACACGTCAGAAAAAAAAGCCAAAAATAATGTCTGAGCCTATATAAAGAAGGCCTTGGGAGACGCAAAATGCTGACATACAAGAAAAACTCAGTTTATTGGCAGGTAGAAAATATTAGGGGCATGTTTTGCAGTTCTTTTCACAAAGAATGAATCTGTTTTTCAAATAATAATTGGTTATATAAGATGTTCATATTTTATGAAGCACTGGAACATAGAACCAAAGAACTTCCTGAGTAGCTCAATGAATTGGTCTTCCAGTATTGGTGGCCTGAAAGTCTCTCCTTCCCCACAGGGGCTGGCAACACAGAGGTTTATCTGGAACTGTTTAATGCATTATTTGTCCTACAATCAAGGAAGTGAGTTTATTTTGCAGATAATTATAGCTTTTGTTGCATTGATGGCTAAGATAAGCCAGGGTTCCGAACCATTAACTGGCTGTGCTTTTGCTGGCAAATGCTAGAACTCTGTTTGTAATGCAAAATGATCTGTAGGAGCACTGGAAACAAGATAGAAGATCCTTAAATTAGAAGAAGAGGCCTCCTACAACTATGCGATGCCAATCAGTCAATCAAGTTTGCTGATTCTTTTTTTTCCCCCCAGAACTGTACTTCTTTAATTTAATATTAGATTATTTATCAGCAAATTGGCTCCCACCCTCCTAACTCTTGATCTGCTCACATCAAATAACACGACTCAATGAAAAATTGAGGCCATTAACAATACAATATTCAAACCATATGCAAAGCCAATGTCTGATCTGACTCCCACCACACGCTGAATGGAGTTTAATTCTGTATAACTGTATGAAGTGGAAGTGGGCCCTGAGCGTTGGGGCTCTGCTGTAAGCAGTAATAATTACAGCTCAGGCTGTGGAAATCCCCCTGGCTGGTCTAGACACTTTTGCCCTCTGAGCTGACCCAGGAACTGGCTGGGGTGCTAATCATGGCACTTGGCAGACAGCAACAGTTTTCCATAGGTCCTGAGAGAAAGCCCTTCCTCTGCAGAGGCAGGTAATCACAACAAGAGTACATCCCGCCCAGGCTGCAGGCCAATGAATGCATGCCTGCTTTGTCCACCCCAAGAGGAGTTGGGACACTATTTCTGTGCTTGTGACAGAAACAAATGACCCCCATGTCACCCTGCCCGTCAGCCTGACTGCCTGCTAGGGGAGCTAATGTGGGTGGTGTTCGTCATTGTGCGCTCTCACCCGGGGGCAAGTGACAGGAAGTGAGCTAAACTATGACAAGGGAGAAACTATTTACGTCTATGGGCTGTTTACTCTTGAACACTACACGAGGATGGTGGGAAACTCAATCTTGAGGTGTTGAGCATTCAGGAATGGGCAAGAAGGAAGCAGATTTACTGTATGTAAGTTAGCTACTAAATAAAAAGTCCTCTAGTGTTCTCCATTGTCCTTGTTCCTCTAAATTTCTGCCCTTCAGATTAACAGCATAACACACAGCTACAGGGTAAAGGTTCTCCTCCCAATGTCAAATTCCTGACGTACACCGTTGTGCTTTCCACTGCTGGACCTTTTCCTTTGGACGCCTGCACTTTATTTGCCATGTCCAGAGGGGGCCATTTGGGTGCATTTTGTCACCACTGCTGACAAGCTCTAACACCTTATTACTGCTACAGTAGCATCTCTGAGCGTTGAGTGATATGGCTAGAATTATTTTTCCAATTAACGTCAGATACATTATTTTTCATAACTTTTGCATTAAGCTTTAAAAAAGCAGCTGCACTTATGACCCTATAGTGGTCGCAGACAATAACCTTGAAAATATAGACTTAGTGCTGACAGAGGGAATACAATGCTCTCCCACTGCTGGTGAGAAAATAACATTCATATTCAGCATTATCTAGCTTTTTTTTTTTTCTTTTTTTTTTTTAAACCAACTTCACTGACCTTGATTTTCTTTTCTTTTCTTTTTTTTTTTTTTTTTACATCAAAATGAACCATTTTAGAAAAGTCATTAAGTCTTGTTACGTCCTCCAATAAAACCAAGGTTGAAATTTAGAATTTCAAAGTATTTCAATGAGTGCCCTATAAAGGGTTATACAGTTTCAAATAAAATGCATTGCAGTATTTTACTATACAGGAACACCTATTTTTTTCTAACAAGGCTTTTATTGTGAAATGGATATGTATGGCAAAAACTTGTATGGCTCTTATGTTAAACTCTCTGACAACTGGTTACAATCTCAGGTGTTGCTCTATGTTATCCCCTCATGCAATTATTGTTGCAAACTGGCAAAACCTACACTCTTTGGAAAATATTACAGGGGAACTGCAGAGGGGTCTCCCAGCTGTTGAGTACTTTGCTTTGATGCTTTATTAACATCATCATGCAAATACAATGCATGGAATAAAAGACTATATTTTGTTTAACGGAGATGTACTCAGGTCAGGTGAATTAACACCTTATTTGTCTGCAAAGAAAGGAATGCAGCACAAAGTAAAATTAAAGCAGTCCCTAGTTGATTTTATTTTGTGTAAAGTTTTTATAAAATCTTTTAAATGTTATATTTTTCTTCTAAGAGATGCACTGAATTTAGGTGAATGAGGAGGAACAATTTTATTTTGATGCATTCGTACAGTAGCAGGAACTTTACACAACATAGATGTGAAAGTAGGGTTACATCACTCCTAACTACAGCAGGAAGTTGATTTCAGGTACCTTCCCAGCACACAGACACAGTTAGCAACTAGATGGTGAGCACAGTGGCAGAATTAGCAGCACAACTAGTTCATACATCTGTGAGGAACTGAAATGTGTACAAGTTTGCCTGTGTATTCAGTACAGCTGATTGCAATGTTCTGGAAAGACGAGAGTGTATACCAGATTGTTAACTGATGTTTTTCAAAAGGGCTCCAGCACTGGCTGGGAATCGAAGCCAGGCTTCCTGTGTGGCAGGTGACAAATCTACTGAAACAACCAATGTCTTGAAGAGGGTATCATGACACCTGCTCCTGCAACTAAAGTATAACTGGTTTGGGGTTTGAAGACCTATAACTTGATATGTAATGGAAGTGAGGCCAAGCAATCTTGTGGTTCAGAAAATGCTACCATGAGTCACAAAATGGAGCCATCTAAAATAAGGTCAAGCCATCTAAGGTTCAGCATTCAGGATGCAGTCACCCCTGTAGTCCTTTCTTTGGTTGTTGAACCTGGACCCCTTTAACAATAGTGACGCACACACAGACACCCAGTAAGTAAGTAATACTGTTGTGTTACTGTGAGAAGGCAGAGTGTAATAAAAACACCCTACAATGCAATCTGATTTCCAGAACCTTACTGAAAGTAGTTTGTGGTATAAGCTGTAAAGTTCTGAACTGATGAATGAATTTGAATGAAATATTCAAATATATAAGAGAATCAGAAGAAAAACTTCAGTAAATGAATACACCTGTACTACTGTGTTAGATGGACTTTCATTCCTTTAACGTCTCCATTTTTAATTTCTTACAGGAGGAGATTTTTGTAAGGCATCACAGAAGTTGTTTATTTCACAATGAGGAGTTGAAACATCGGTTAATTTGGTTTACTGTTAACAGTTCCCACAGTCTAAACAGGAGGTATCAATTTCAATGGCCACCAAATAGTTTGGTGACATAAATATGGGGGACTTAACAACAGATCTTGCGCCAGACTGCTGTTCCTCCTCTCCACAGCTCTGAGTGATAAATGTCTTTAAACACATGCTGACAAAAAAAGGTCTCATTTTCCTGGCCAAAAGCAGGTATTAAGGTGAGGTCTGACGTCAGAATCTTCCACCCTGTTTTTCACACACGCACTTTAACATGAATACACAAGCTTTTAGCAAAAAGGCCTCTAAAATTCAATAAGCACAGATTAAAGAAAAAAAACAAACAAAAAAACTTACATTAAAAACTTTGACTGCTCATAGTGGGGTGGAGTTCTCCATAAGTCTTTTCAGCTGAGTTTATGATGTCACTCAGGTGTACCAAGAAGAGCCTGATCCAGGCATGTGGTCTTAATTATTGCCTTTCCAGGCTTCTGGTGCTGCTTCTTTCTGGTTTGTATGGCATTGTCCCTCCTGTCCTCGTAAAAAACTTGGTATTTTGTTGGATGGCTGTCTGTGGATAAAAATAAATAAATAAATTAATTTTAAAAAAGTGCAGAGATAAATTTAGAATATAGGCATAGTGGTGAAAAACTAATATTTTTGTTCATCACACACTGAAATGTATTATTATTCTTTTTATGTGTGCAATCTCTTGTGTGAGCTGGATTGCCTATGTGTACAAGCTCTTCTTTCTCTTAGTCTTGGGGACTTCTGATGCCCACAGTGATCTAGTCCCTCTTAGCCAGACTCCACAGCCTCGCCCACCCGGGCATTATTGGCAATGGCACAATCAAGCTGCCAATTATTATCTACCTCACTGCCCTTGCTAGCAAGCTGACAGTATGGGCAACATTTGTCTGGCTGGAGATTACAGTATCTGCCTGCCTTTGTTAGGTCAGTGAGTGCATCCCGATCCCTCCTTACTAAATGTTAGAAAAAAAAGTTAGTTAGAAAGACAGGCAAAAGTAAAGTATAACTTTAAATAATTGGATTTCATTAAATAATAAAAACTGCCAATAAACAGCTCTTTTATCATATTCAGAGACTGAGCTCTACACAGTGCGGCAGATGTGTGTTTGCAGGAAACCCCAGTCTAACTGACAACGTCTGTGGTGTGTCTCATCCTGGGATCTTCTCAAATGTGGCTGCCTCCAAATCTTTCTCCACCTCCCCTCTCATTACTGATTGCTGTTTACCCACCATAATTCCTCATATTTAATACAGTTTATATTGAATAACATGCAGGAATTAAGTTGCACTACAGACGCTTTCATTTCAACAGGCTCTGGCGGTGACACTGTATTTCTTTAAGACTCGACAGCAAGTGGCAATTGAGTCACCAGTCTGTTTCCAAGAGCCAAAAAGTCTTCCTTTAAAAAGATTCAACTGACCACATAGGACCAAAAAGGAAATGGCAACTTGGAGGCAATGTGGTGTTGAGGACATGAGCTAGCGGTATGGGAAATATTATAGAGAGAACAATAAAATGCAGAATAATAACAGATAAGGCCTGTGACACAGATGGGCTAAGACTATTTTAGATAGACACCACTCTCATCAGTCTGAAATTGCAGAGTTGAGGAAAATTCTCTTGATGTAAACATCACTGGAACCGGAGGATCAAAGACAGAAGACTTATGGACGTACATTATAGCCTACAGATGGTACAAACTGATGTTTTGGTGTGGTGATGACTCAATACAATAATTCATATTCTTAGTGGTTTTTCTAACATCTAATTATGCAAGCTGTTTTCTGTTGTTTGCCATATGACCTGTCGTTAGCGCCATCCACTTGTACTTAATAGTTCTGGCCAAACTATTAATAACTTAAGAACGGACCAACAGTCTTGACTCCTGAACTGAAAATGGTTAAACATTTTTAAGTTAAAGATAACATGCCAACTGCACATCAAACATCAAAATTAACCAAACTGCTCTTTGAAACATGTTTCAAGTCGATTATGGCGGCCCAGCCCTGACCCCCATCCATCTCAGTGACATACAGTGGGATAGGCTGTGGAGAGAGATTCAAAGGCACTGTATCCAGTAAATATGCACATACATATACTAAAATGCAGAGTTCAATAAGCAGGTTAGCTATATAGTATACCACTTATATATTCAGTCAATCTATCTATGCACACATCCAATCTGAAAGTGAATTCTGTGTAATAACAGAGATGAAGAAATGTGTTTATAGGGACAAGTAAAGCAGGATCACTGTGTACCTTAAAGTTCTCTCTAGTTGAAACAAGCTGTGCAGAGGTACTTAGTGTTAAAAAATACATCCACATCATCTTGCTTTCCCTGCCCTTCACATTCCCCAAGCCATCACACATTTGCTATACAATCCACCAGCATTGTTTTAGAACACAATAGAAATATAGCAGAGAAAACTGAAGGTCCTTGTGGCTATTAACAATTTAGAGCAGTGTCATCATGCCCAGAACACATATTTATTCTACCCTTGTTTACATACACAGATTAATTAATTACCAGATAGATTTTTACTTCTTGATTAGCACCTGCAGGCTATAAAACATTACAGTATCTTTACATAATTAATAGTAACCTGAAGGGCTTGAATTACTAAACTTGAACATCATGCAGCATCTCCTCTGCTCACCTCCCCATGGTGCTGATAGGAAGGGTACTGTGTACTGTTAGCTGAGAGAGCGTGATCAGTGTCGGTCTAAAAGTTAAGCCTACGTTGCTTAGCTACGTATTATACAATTAGTTTTCATTGTATTGCAAACATGAAATTGCTGTGTAAAACTGGCTGTGAATTACACAGGACAGTAAGTTGAGTGTGAATGAGCAGCTTGAAGACAAGACAAGTTCAGAAAATTGAAACAGGTGTTTGAAAAATTGCTCATACTGTCTGCTAAAGTGTCTGATTTTGTTGCATTTAGGGATAACAAGCACTGATGTCTTCACCTCAAGTAAAATATAACCTAAAGTCTGTTTTGTCCTCTCTTTTGAAGTCACACTCTGTCTATATGTGGGTGAGCCACTCAGCCCTGTGCAAGCAGCTGGTGAAACAGAGAGCAGAGGAGAGACCATAATTATCATATGGCAAAATTAACCCCTCACACAGATTTAAACTGACTTATACACAGCTAAACTTTAGTATACTTGATTAATTTATCAGCCAATAATATGTTCACCACCAACATAATATACATTCCTACTTTCAATAGCTCAGCTTCAGAGATCAGTACGACTATTATTCAAGAAGTGTCTCTGACAAGTCAAATATCTCAAAGACATTTTTTGAGATATTCTATCAACAACATCACCACAATGTAAACCAGGAAACATGCTGAAAGGACTACTACACAAACACCATTTGGGTCCATAAAAATCTATAGCTCATGAAGATGCAACAACCCTTGATAAATGTCTCCATCTAGAATTTTTAACAGCTGAAACATCAAAGCTTGGAACAGTGCCACATTCCCTAAGTCCAAGTGACCACTTGTCTCAGCTTGGATGTGATCCTAGAAGTTTTTGACATCGATGTCAACGAGACAGACAGTCTCATTCAGACAAACTTGTTCCTTCCTGGCTCAGCTCTCTTGTTCTCACAAAATCCAATACATTCATAACCAAACAGTGGTCAACAACACAAGAGGATCAAAGACATAGAAAGCCTGTGATTCATAAGCAGTGCCAACGAGTTTTCCATAATACTCAACACTAAATTACAACAAATCAGTACTGTGGCGCTGGGAAATATAATTCACAACTTTAAGCAACCATCTTTCCTAATGCAAACTCCAGTGAACTCAATATCCTGTATAGATATAAATGCCATTCTGCTCTGTTTGTTTTTTCTATTCTGCTGAATCCTTTGGCGAATACCTGCAGTTCTTTTAACTAAATAAGAGATCACACTAAGTCAGTTTATATGCACTATAAAATGTTATTCTCACCTCTTGTTATTTTCATAATTCACTCAATTATTGTTATTTCATTTCAATTAACACACTAAGAGCTTATCTACTCTACTTTTGAGCACTCAAAGCACTTTATACAACAGGCCATTTCGTGCATTCGCACACTTTCATACTCTGACAGTTGCATCAGAGAGCAACTTGGGGGTACAGTATCTTAAGGATACTTTGGCATGCAGACTGGAGCAGCCAGGATTGAACCAGCAACCATCTAATTAGTAGGTGACCTGCTCTACCACCTGAGCTACAGCCACCCCAATGACCCACAAATGATCAGTCATATCATTTGTTAAACAATTTAAACAATAAATAGATAATTAATACTGCTGACAGTATTTTTCCCAACAGTAATTTCTATACAACAGGCACGTTGTTCCAACATCACCGTTTTATAAAGACCTTTTTCAAGGCTGAAATGTAGACTTGTCATAGCAAGAAAAGCACAGATGTAACCTATAACATTAACAACTCAGCTCCATTAAGCAGCTCTAATGAGTGCCTTGGAACTGGCTCACCCAAATGGAATGAAGTCATTAATGTTATTAATTATACCTGTGCTTTTTTTCTCTAGATCATTGCCTCTAACATCACCCTTTGATCTAGTCAGTATTTTAAAGCTTCTCATCATAAATGTGAGGTTTGTCTTTAAAATTTTAGATAACATTTGTTCACTATCCAAAGAAATCCCGATTAATTACAAATTAACTGCAACCTCAGCCCATTTTGTGCAGCTCTCTTTGTGAACCTGAGGATCCTGTACCCCACACACACACACACACACACACACACATACTACTCAGTGAAGCTCCTACACTGTCTCCCTTTTCTGCAGTATAGCCCAGAGGTCAGCCTCAGACTCTCTCGTATCCCTATCAGTATCCTGCCCCTAAGTCCTTTATTTTATGATCCCAATGGGCATGTAGCTCTTCTTTTTTTAAAAAAGAAGTCTTGATCAAGCAGTTTGAAACTAACTGAATCACACTGTGTCTGTTTTTTTTTCTTTCTTCTAGAAGTTTGTTGTCATAATCATAATATATTTCTAAAGTTTACCTTTTTCCTTCTAGATCTAATGGCAGGTATGAGCATTTTAGGCTCATACCTCCTTTATTGCACTTTTATACTGTGTTTAAATATTTCAACTACAATATAAAATAAATATTTTTGACAATCAATAATAACTGTTTTGGTCCTAAGCAGACTGCAGATGTTTGAAACTATGTTTGAAAAGTAGATCTTTGAAAACCTAATTTTGGTTATTACTTTGTTCTCATTCTTCCTCACTCACTTACATGTACATATTTAATCTTCCTCTCTGTCTTTGTCTCCCTTTATCCTTTCCTGGACACACACTCTCTATTATCTGTCACTCCCTCTCTTCTTTCTGTCTCTCACTGGCTCCTGGGAACATCTTGAATATTCATAACTGTCCACTGATGAGCATGCTAAATGGGTGTCAAAATGATTTGGCCACATGACAGAACTGGATTGTCTTTGATAAGCCCCGACTTGAGCCAGAACAAGGCAGCAAGAGGGAAGAGAGCGACAGAGAGAAAAGAGACATTGACCCCAGAAGTTTTTTTTTTTTTTGGTTCTTTCTTGAACCAATCACAACTTGGGAGCAGTAACGTTGAAGTTAGGGCTGGGCAGCAATGGAGAGGTCAGTAGGGGGGCGGACCCCTGTGGTGGCCCTGGGGGTGAAAGTCATTGTCACCAGGCTTTAATGGGTCCCAAAATTCTTCAACTGACCAAAACCTGTGAACGATTGAGAAACGAAAGACATTTGTGATTCAAATAAGTCCTCTGGGGGCTTCACTGTGAGGTCTGCAGTTGGAAAAGTTTCTCAGAGGAAACAAACACTCTCCCATTCCAGCAAGGATAAGCTAACCTGGTGTTCTTTTTCTTGCTACAATTTCACATTTTAATATTTTTACATCACAAAACTGTGGGATTTAGCTTGGTTTACTTTGACTGAGGAACAAAAGCGACCTCTACTTGGGAAATAAACTATATAATTCATTGGGCCACATGGCACAGTGAACATTCAAAGCACACTGTTAAAGTGCGCAGAAACATAATTTGATTTAACAATAAAAAAAACTGAATGTTTGCTTTGAAACTTAAACAGCTGAACTGTTTGTTTACATTTTTTAAAAAATCTATAACTATAAAGAAAAAGGCTCATGTTAATTTCACAATGTAATAATTTCCATTTCTTTGTATATTTAACAATAATCAGGCTCATAGTTCAGTATAAGCAATACAGTGGTAACACTAACAGATTTGGGACAGCTCAACTTCCCTAGGCCTGTCAGACAAAGCCCTGTGTGTAAAGCAGAATCCTCTATTATAACTTCTGATGGAGATCAGTACAAACATGTAAGATTTCATTCATTATACAGAAACACATATATGAATTCTGGATATATTTGTGCTGTATTGCATGTAATGCAGTCTAATCCGAATTTAATGGCTGTGTTGTTGTGATGCTCATCATCCAGTGGGAGCACTGAGGGCTGGGATTACAGGCACGGTTTCCCTTGTCAACCAAATATTTGGCCTCACAGTAAACCTTGATCATATTAAATGGCAGAGAAAGACCACCAACCACTTGCAAGCTATCGCCTATCATAATCTGCTACATGTAACCAAAATTTATCAGGGCACATATAAAACATCCAGTCACACTTCACACTTACACAGCGAAAAAAAACTTGGCTCAACATCACGAACCTCCGCGCTAATCTTCACTAAATCTGCCCCTGATTTGGCTTTATCTGCCTTTTGTTATCAGAGCTGGGATTGTAGAATGACAGGGGGTCACAAGGGTAAGACTTCTTTTCCAACATCTGCTTAAAGAGAAGGCAGCAAGAGTGGGGAGCAATGCAGGACAAGGGGCCACCCCCTACTCAGTTCCTCAACACTCCACCCCAACCCCCAACTCTGATATTTTTGGAAGTCTTTTTTCCTTTATTTTGCCTTTTTCCCTTTTCCTTTCCTCTAAAACCCAAATAAAGTGTGTGATGGATGAGTGAGCAGGAGGAACACCTCCCCCATCAATCTACAGGGTTTAGGGAGGAGGGGGAGGCTGTCCCTTCACAGGGCTCCAGAGCATCTAACAGCATGCCCCCCGTGTCTGGCTTACACACAGACACTGAATACACACATCCTGGAGTTTTATTACACAGCAGCCATACATAGCAAGAGATACTCACAGATGCAAATGCAGATGCAGATGCATGTTCAAAGACTTTGCACTTTGCACACATACACTCACAGCAATGCAGCAGACAACCGAGATTCTCAAACCTCAGATTTTTTTGTGACTACCCCTCCATTACAATTTAGCAACCCGTTTACAGCCCCAACAACAGGAGATAATTCAAAATCTCCCTAACCGATGCAAGATGGAGAACGTGCAATGTAAGAAGAATGAACAAGCAGGGTAAAGAAAAGAGTGTGGAGAAAGGAGACACCAAATGGTCCTGGTTAGTGGCTGCAGAGAACAGAGATCTCAACAACAAAGTCTCTCTGAGAGCACCACCAGTGCAAGGAATGAATTCCAAGAGAATGTCGTCACCAGGAGCAGGGGAAAGGCAGCAGAGTGGTTTAAGAAGAAAAAGGAAAACCTTGATTTAAGCCTATGGTTTGCACATTTGTGTGTGGGGTTATTATACACATTCTACATATTGTATTCTGTATATGTATATGTATACTCAGTGGTCAGCAGGCTTTTGATTGAATTAAAAAGTCTTATGCATAAGATCAACATTGTGCATAAGGAACCCAAACAGATGCATTACAAACTGTCAGTTGAATGGTAATATACACAATCAGGATTAAGACCCCAAAAACAATAAGCGGTCATCATTCTAATAATTAAATTTTTTTACTCTAATTAGCACCTCTAAATCTGAGGCCATGGTCCTCAGCTGGAAAGGGGTGGAGTGCCCACTCCCGGTCAGGGATGAGTTGCTGCCCCAAGTGGAGGACTTTAAGTATATTGGGGTCTTGTTCATGAGTGAGGGTAAAGGGGAGTGGGAGATTGAGAGATGGATTGGAGCTGCGGCTGCAGTGATGCAGATGCTGCACTGGTCCGTCGTAGAGAAGAGAGAGCTGAGCGTAAAAGCAAAGCTGTCAATTTAACGGTTGATCTACGTCCCTGCCTGCACCTATGGTTGCGAGCTTTGGGTAGTGACTAAAAGAACAAGATGGAAATCAAGTGGTGGAAATGAGCTTCCTCTGCAGCATAGCTGGTGTCTCCCTTAAAGATAGGGTGAAGAGTGTAGTCATTTGAGAGGGGCTCAGATTAGAGAGTAGAGTAGAAATTTCTAATTCTTTACACAAAATCATCACCTATTCCACTGGTTCAATCAGGGACCTCAGTATTACATCCAGTAGACATGAAGCTTGCTGTGACTTTCATCTTGTCAAATCAGATGTCAGACAAAATAAGATTGAGACTTTTTCAACTACATTACAGTTTTTGGATGCACCGGTAAACTGTGACTTTGTGATCTTTGAAATCTGTCCACAAAATCAGATCAACTACATGCATAACTGTGAGTGAAGAAAGAAGATAACATTTGCTCTGCCTGCCTATTCCTGTGGAACTGGTGCACATTTTAGAGATGGTGGAACTATGGAACACATTATTAAACACAGTGAAATTAAACCTGAATGCCAAATATGAACTAATTATGTGACTCGGTGAACATAAGACAAAGGGAGTTCCAGGTAGGTCTTAAAATCAGCCTGAGTCTGAACTCTAGCACACCTACTGCACATTGGCACACTTGACCCAAGCTATCTGTCCAATGGCTGTTTGTTGTGTCTGAACACTAAAAGAAAAAAAAACAAAAACACAACAGTGATTAAAATTACACAAATAGAGAATATCAAAATTTTATCTCACAAGCTTTCGGAATTAACCTAAACACTTATCAGTTGGCTCGATCGCAGTTTGCTCTCGTTTCAGCTCGTAGTGGCTGCCGCTACATGTGTATGACTGTTTGAGAGCTCTACCCAAGTGTAAATGGATGAGTCATGATGCATATAAATGTACATAAATACACAAGAACGCAAACACATGCACTTTACATGGTGGCATGGGTGTGCAAGGTTTATTTGAAGGACCAAAACTGTTGAGATCAAACTTATCACAGGCCAAAACCAAAGACATCAGACTTCAGACAGCTTGATGTGGGGACAAAAACACAGTGCAGTTGTCATTTTTGTTTGTGGGTCAGGCGAGGGCTTCCGGTATTTTAATGCCACAATTGAGTGAGTGGTTTTCCAATATGTGTTTGGATACAAAATGGACCACCGCATGACAAGATGTTTTAGAAAAGCCAATATCTAAAGCCAAACATGTAAATTTGCTAAAGAGACAGCATTGTGTCAGTCTGACATAAGGCACTTTTCCATTAATGTTCCTCGTGGTTTCATTCAGATATTCCTACTAAAGTAATTAGGAGATGCTATGTGCGCACACAAAAAAACTGGTTCCACTTGCAACAAGGACCACTGTTGGCACTCACAGCACAGAGTAGTATCTGTGTGTGTGTGTGTGTGTGTGTGTGTGTGTGTGTGTGTGTTGTACAGTGCTGCAGTGAGTGATACGTGCACCTGCTTTTCAGGCACAGACTCAGGGAGAGAGCAATCTCTTTCTGCACTAGAAAAAGTAAAGATATATCACCGATGGCTGATTTAAGCTTACTGTAAAGGTGAAAGTTGTGAGATAAAATGTTAAAATTTACATGTTATTGCTGTTTTGGGTGTTTTTCAAAACAATTACTTTTTTTTTTTAAGTGAGATGAGCAAATTGAACAAGAGATGTGTAGAGTGTTGATGCTGTGCATCTGCTGATTAGACTGAATTCAGTTTAGTGATTGTATTGAATGAGACAAAAAAATCTATTAGTTCTGACCAAGTAAGATTGCTGTTGTGACTTTTACAGAACAGTGAACATGGTTTTCATTCATATATAAAGCCAGTACCTTATGATTCTGTCAGAGCAAGCCAAAAATAGCCACTAAATAGCCACTAAAAGCTAAAAATACTAGTTATCACTAGCGCACACTGACACTGAGCTAAAGTAGCAGAAACCTTCTGACTCAGTGAGAGGTAGAGGGAGAGAGAGACGGATAGATAGAGATGGAGAAACAGAGAGATAGCTTGAGCAACAGCTGTGAACATTTTTCGTTTGAAGTGAAACATTCCTGTGTGCTCGTGGCCCTGCACACTCCAGCGGGCTTCCTCTCAGCTCCATGTGGTATTTGTCCCCAGCTAAGATCCAGGGAGTGGGAGAAGGAGCTGCAAACTTTCCCAAGGATACCATCCAGCCACATGCCACTCTTGCCCTCCCTCTCAGCAGAACAGCCCTACGTTCCTCTTTCCCAACTCTCCACCTACACTCCCTACCTCTCCTTACTACCACCTCTCCGCCATCTGCGGCTTATCAGAGGATTATTTATATTAAGTATTTACCCCACTGTAGAGAATCTTTCTTTTAAAACATTGATTATTCAGTTTTCACATGACCATGTTTAACTGGCAACTTCCAAGCTGAAGCCTGTTTTTGTTCATAAAGTGAAAAAGCGTTCACTTTGTAAAATCTTTTGGTCTTGCTTTGCAACAAAGGTTTCACCTAAGCTTACTGATGCAGTACCGTATTTTCCGGAGTATAAGTCGCACTTTTTTTCATAGTTTGGCTGGGGGTGCGACCTATACTCCGGAGCGACGTATATGTGACATTTAAAACACATGAACCAAAATACTCCAGCCACTTGACATCTCCGTGAACTGCAGCTTTAAGGCAGTCTTGCGTAACCTGTGGGCGCAGTGGATGATGGATGGAGAGCACAGCTTAACGGCAACTGGGAGAATGCGCCACCCAACTTTCCTGGAAGTCATTGGATGGATCAAGAAAACATGGGCTTCAGTGACAAACCATCCTGTTGGGATTCAGAAAGGCTGGAATAATTGGAACTGCAGCTGACGACGAGTCTGACTAACGCGACACAGAAGAGGAAGCGGCGCTTCGTCTACGGAGTGTACGGAGTTGTTTAGAAGTGACACCGAGGATGAAGAATTCAATGGATTGATGGTTTGGTTAACTTGTTAGTATGTTCTTTATGCTATGGTTATCTGAATAACTTAATGTTACGTTAACATACCGAACACGTGTTCGTTGTGCGTCATGTAGCTGAATGTGTTACGTTAGCATAACGTAGGCCTAACCGTGTTCGTCCTGTTCTTTAATCCATTATTATTTTAAATTGCCGTTCAAGATGGAATTTCTGCTCTGGGTCTCGGATTCTATCAACCCCCCCCCCCAAAAAAGTGCGACTTATAGTCCAGTGCGACCTATATATGTTTTTTTCTTCTTTATTATGCATTTTTTGGCTGGTGCGACCTATACTCCGGAGCGACGTATAGTCCGAAAAATACGGTACATGGCTACATGGCTCTGTAGTGGCTGCAGATGTATGACAGCCCTGAGGTGCAAAACACATCACGGTGCTACCAAAGGCCATAATTTTGTATGCACTTTGAGGACATTTTTTCCCACTTTGCTAAAAATACAATTTTGATGACAGCAGATCTTATATGTCAGTTTTTTTTTTTAATTGACTAATCGACCTAAGATGAGTTTGGCTGCATCCTCTGTTATGACAAATGAAATAAGAAAATGAGAACACTTTAACCACTGAGTCCATGTGCACACTATAAAAACTGGTCCTGCTGACTAACGCAGTGTTAGAATGAAACAGCAGAAGATTGCTCAGGCATGTTACACACATTTTGATTGTAATATCATTAAATATGTTTTATCTATAAAGTGAAATGTAGTTTAGGGAAGTGTGTTTTTATTTTTATTTTTGATTTGTAATTTAAGAGATTTTGCTCTTTCTGCTTTATTGAATTTTGAAGTGTGGTAAAGTGCAGTTGTGTGTTTGGTTGGGTTGCTGGGTTTTGTCTAATATTGGAAATTTTGCACCTCAGAGTCATCGTATTTCTGACTCGGTATGTACTGCCTTAAAGCCTGCGAAGAGGAAACTTTGTTTCACCCTACCTTGCTTGCTAGCATAGCAGAAAATAGTAGAAAATGACTCAACCTATTAATTATTTAAAGTCTTTTTGATCTTTCTCCTCTCAGCATTCCCTGTCTGAGCTCCTCAACATTTGTTCATCTAGTAAGGCAGAGAATCTCACTGCTGTTTGACTGTTTATCAGCAGAAGTATGCAAATGTACCATGGCCAAAATTTATGAAGTATGCTGGAGAGGTGGAGTCCAAAACCCATTACATTTTTGTGTGGCTCCCGACTGCTTTTTTAAAACTTCAAGACAGGCCATTGGCTTTGGCTGCACTCTCTGAGTTTCTAAATGTTACACAGCCTACTGTGTATTTCCTTCCAGGAACACTCTGCTATTGGGTCCCCCTCTGCTGTACCCAAAAGCACAATAAATAGCTCGGACCTCTTCACCTCCACATCTCATGGCCATCACAACTGTAACTGCCGTGTGTGTGTGTGTGTGTGTGTGTGTCTGTCTGTCTCCCCAGAATTTCATCTGTGCTTGTGTGTCCTGAGCATCTTGGGTCTCCAGTTGTGTGGGTAACATGATGCTTTGGCCTCAGCCAGTTGCCACAGATGGCAAGAGCACAACAGCTAAGCACAAGAGGGAAGCACGGAGGAAGTGTTGTTATCACCAGCTGGCTCAGTGGCTCAGCCAGAGCAGTCAGTGAGACGAGTGCAGCAACAGGAATGCGTGGGTGAATACTGTATGTAGGCTATACAGAGGCCCCTGAAGTGTAAGCGGACAAGTGTTAGGAGTGTGCATGTGTGTATGCACTGTGTTTCTAGGCACAGTACATGTATCCACAGCTGCATATGTGTGCACATGTGGGTATGAGTGAATATGTGTAGCCTTTAATGCTTCTCTGTGCGGTGGCCCACACATGACGTACGTGTAGCCCTACGACCTTCATCTTGTTTGTGCAGCCTTCTGGACCGATGTGAAGCTTATGTCTGTTGCTGTGTTGTTTTAATCCTGATTACCCAGCAATTAATGTCTAAAAGTTACAGCAATTTGTAAACCACTGATAAGCTGGCTGCCAGGAAATATCGATTGAAAAAAGAAAAAAAACCCTTTAGTTTTGCTTTCTCATTTTAAAAATGACTGGGTAGTCGGTCTTAATTTCAGACAGTTTCTTTGGTCGTTCTCATTTTATTCAAACAGATGATAGGATGAGGAGACAGATTTCAAGCAGCTGGAATGTGAAGCCCTTTAATTTGTGTTATTTGGATGCTTTACATTAACGCCTGCTTGAGTTGATGCCTTTCACTGTCTCTGAGGGATTTAGACCTAAAGAAATAAGAGCTTCTGACAGTTGGGAGGATGCAGCTATGAGACCCCGAGTACCAGTAAAACTAAAACAAGAACACATTTCCTGTAACATACATCGATTCCCCTCCCCATTTTGTGTGTGTGTGTGTGTGTGTGTGTGTGTGTGTGTGTGTGTGTGTGTGCGGTAAATGTCTTTGTGTGGCCTTGTGGTGTTACTGAGTTCACACACTAATAGTCTGCCTGGGAAACTTCTGTAACATACTGCGTAACCTTATAAAAATACTCTGAAACTTATTGTTGCATATATTCAAAAGTCTGTTTACAGTTTAGGGGTAGTTGGGACAACGAAAAGATATGGCAACACATCATTTTCCAAACACACTTTTTCCAAGCAGGCCCTTCTCTTTCCACATAAATCTTTCCATATTTACATCTCCATTTATAAAAAAAAAGTCCAAGGCTAACATTCCCTTGCTCTCATCATGTCATCCCACCCTTTCCTAAAAGCAGTTATTGTTAGCATGTGGCATCATTATACTGTTATATCCTAAAAACAAAAGTGATTGTCCACTACAAAAAAGGTAATTGGGCGGGAGCTAAAACCTGACATCATCTCTGCCTTGTCTCTTTTAATAGTTACTTGATGTTTAAATTCAGCTGCACCTCTGCCACACTACATCTTTAAAAGACTAGAGCTCCTGTTAGAGAAGGCGCTGTTACATAACAGACCCCCTACCTCACACCCCTGCCCCTTCCTTTGCACATGTTTTAGAGTGTGACTGCCATGAGCTCAACACTGAAAGGGGGGACAGAGGACCCTCTGAATGATCAGAGCTGAAGGAGGGAAGATAGAGAGCAGGAGTGTGTATAGTAGTGAGATGTCCTCACAGCACTCCCGCCCCCCCCAGCCATCCCCAGTTTGTGGACAATAGGACTGTTCAACCAAAATAGCACCTTGCTTTGGCCAGGCTTCCTGCCTGTGTCCTGGCCCTGCAATATACCTTGCTGTTAATCAAAAGGGGAATCCTAATTAAAAATGGTGACTGGGATGAAAAATTGGGGGTATTGGGATACAAGGTCTCGACACTTGAGAGGAGCGTGGCTCAGTACAGCTGTAAAGATAGATAGAGACAGTTTATGACAGAGACATCACGCCTTGCAGTCAAGCAAGAATGTGAACAGGACAGGTTGTTGTACCAACGCTAGCTTCCTGTAAAGCACACGGTCGGTTATGATGCACATGCAACACTGACTGATGGACCTCTGCTTAGTCTTGCAGCTGGCATGCAAACCTTTTGAGATTAGTCGACTCTGACCAAATTAGACCACAGACAACAGTGCCTCACACTGCAGGAACAACAATGGACACATGCTGTCAAAAACAGGCTATACATGCCCACAGAAAACACAAATGACAGCCTAAAATAGGCTTAGAGAGTGAAAATCCCCTAAAACCTTGTCTTGAGGTGGGTAAACAAATATAAGGAAGTCCTGTAAGAGTCATCATCATTTACTCCTTGAGAAACATTTGCATTATCCTCTGAATATCTGTTGAGTGTTGGGTGAAATAAAAAAAAAGTCATTTGGCCGTTATGCGCATGGTTACTCAAGATATTGTAAAACAGCTGATGTGCAATTTGTGGAAATATCAAAATGACCTCACCAACACAAATCACTGGTTAATTTCGTTTTTTTTTTTTTTTAACTGTAGTATTATTAAATAAAAATATTTAAATTGGAATTTAAATAATGTGAAAAATGTATAAATGAAACTAAATATAAATATCAAAAGAAATATTTAAAATATTGTCTTTTGTTCTTGAATTAAATGTTAATGAAAAAATTTTGACACATTTTTTTAATCAAAAATAAATAAATAAATAAAAGAATAGCCTACAACAATGACCAGTTCTGTGGAAGTCTGAAGAAAGAGTAATTTGTTTTCATTAAGAGGAGAGCACACTGGCTTTCAGCCACTGACTTAATTACAATCGCAGAAATGATGCAAAACATCTGGTCATTGGCCAGTTTGACTGCTTTATTTTGATAACTGTGCCTGATAGCTGTCATATTCACATAATGCAACCCTTCATTACAGTTAAACATGACTAAACTGATGGGAGCCCTATACTCCATCTCCATCACATCTATAATCAAATCAAATCAAATCAAAACACAACCATGGTTGGGAAACAAAAGTAAAACAAATTTTGCAAACATAATATAAAAGAGCATGAGACCACATGAAGGACAGAGAGTAATACGACATTGCTCGCCAGATTTCTGAGAAAAGCAACCCATCTTTCTTTCTCTTTCAAGCCCTCTCTCACTCCGAAGCTCACTGTGCTCTTGCAGCCTGAAGACAGACTTTATCCTCCCCAAGGGTTCTGCTCTGCTCGGTGCAAACCCAAGAAAGAGTTTTTCCTCTGCATTGTGTAGAAGACATGTTGTGAAAGGTTTTGGCTCTGACTGCCTGGCAGCAGTGGGGGTGCCTGTGTGAGGGCCTCATTCATGGCTGTGGAAATATGATGTGGTGTGTAGATGCATATGGAGGCTGTACATCTCTCCCCCTGTCTGTCTGAAGTGCATTCAAACCACACCGTCCTACTGAGAGCTTCATTATACTGCCCAGGGGAACACATAGTCTCTGCGGCTGCATCATGGATCTCTCTGCGGACTCTGCCTCATTGGCTTCTTTCTGTTTTTTTATTACAAATTACAGTGGCTTAACAAGAAAGGTACCTTGTCTATCCTAGAGGACCACCAGGACTGAGTGGCACATGTCCTGTCATCATTAAATATCCCCTACTCGTCCTGCTGCCGCCCCTTTGGTTTACCATAATCTCTATTTCATTCCCACAGAGCACAATACCAATGAAAATTTTCTGAATGAGAGGTCAAAAGTATCAATATATATTCTCACTGGGCCATGTGAGCATGTGAGTGTACACGTGAGCTTCAAACATTGATAAAACCCCTTCTGAAAATGGAGCAATCGACAAAACCAAAATGATTCAAGAACAAAAAACAAGAGCTGATCACAAGTAAGTATACTTGTCTCTCCTATTCAAAACAAGCAGCACACACCAACAACACCTGGGATAGAATGTGGCACCATACAATTAACAACAATTGGTTGCATTCCCTTAAGGATTTTCCCAGACAAAAGTGCTTGCAGTATCAATACTGTTACTAGCTCCCTCCCTTGCCTGCAGTGCTGCGGTATCATATCTGGCCTCTTTGTGCACAAGGGGATTTCCAGCCGCTGAAACGGTGAGCCGGTTGGGAATGGGCATTTGACCTCTGGGCAGTGTTTCTTTAACTGTGTGGGAACGGATCACTTCGTGTAGGCCTGAATGCCACGGTGACAAATGCATCACACGCACACATATTTGTTTGGGCACAGGCACAAAGTGACACAGTGCCATACCGGTGGCTGTGTGAAAGTGACAGGCCAGGTTTGAAATGAGACCAGGCTCTTGTGGTGTCAGTCTGAATGGTCAGTTTTGCCTGCAGAAGTAGGATTTATGGATTAAGGTTGACAATGTCTGTGTGTGCCAGTGTTGCTTTGACTCTTTAAAGGATATTAACTCAATGACAAGAGCTTGAGTTCTGAGTGATATTATTGTAAAAACACATAATGCAGCCATCCTAGAACACAGGACTATTACTTCGATGAACAGTGTAAAAGCGTTCCATCTATGGCTATGAAACAGAACAATAATTACTTGTATCTCTTGCCAATTTGTGTTTCCAAACAACAAACATTGTACATGAATTATCAAAAATTTATTCCAATATTAATGTTCTAGT
Organism: Archocentrus centrarchus; assembly: GCF_007364275.1. Taxonomy (NCBI): domain Eukaryota; kingdom Metazoa; phylum Chordata; class Actinopteri; order Cichliformes; family Cichlidae; genus Archocentrus; species Archocentrus centrarchus. The sequence continues at coordinate 30,153,982 of NC_044351.1, read as the reverse complement.
TGAAAGGTTGTGATTCTTTGCATTCACTTGCAAGAACAGTTAAATTAAGCAATTAAATGAAAGGATACAGCACCAAATCATGATGAGTGGCACAAAGTTAAACCCATTAAAGAGTGTATAAGTCATATGGAATATTTTATGGGATGGCTGATAAACCTTCTTCACCAAATTACAATAAAGATTTGTCTGACAAACAATATATATATGTGACCGTACATAGTGCAGCTTTTGTACAAGCAGATGCACAAACTTGTGTCTTAGTGACTAAATTACAAAAAAAGTCATGGTCAGTCTGGTCAGTAATGAGCAGACAGAAGGTTAATCAGATCTACTCAGCAAATGCAGAAAACCCCAGCTGCACAGAAACTATTCTTCTCCTAACAGACTTGTAATTGCAGAGATAGACAGACAGATGCAGCTTACAAAACAACTCTTGAAGAGGAATGTCAGCCATTTGGCATGTACAGTACAACAGATGAATGGCTTTTGTTGAGCAGTTTCACCGGTCTTAGCTGACAGAGGGCTAAAGTCAGTGCTCCCCAGCCCATCAGACAGACGGCACAAAGACAGGCCAGTGTAGTTCACCCACAGTTTTTCTCTAGGGGCCTTTTCACAGCTAATCCACTAGGCCTGAGAGGAGCAGCAGGACAGGTCAGTAATGCTGCTCCACCTCTGTGGACGCCCTAGTCTTTGGCAGCATTATTGAGACAGATAAAGGGGCTAGGCGCTGCCTTCTGTCTGAAGTCACTCTTGTCCAACTGATCCTATTCCCTGACATTGGACTCTTGGAAGCAAGGCTGGCAGGTCTCTTGGCTTATTTTAATAGCCAGGTAAGCCTTTGTAGAGCCTGCTGTTACTTTAGTCTACCCTGGTCTGATGCTCGGACTATGGCCTGTCATGGGATCAGAAACACCTACCTTCATACCGTCATCGTCTCCAATACTTAATTGTTTCTGTTTTTCTCTGTCTCTGGCACCCTTTCTGAGTTCCTCAACCTACTTCTGGATGCTCTAAATTAAACAACTCACTTTTGCAATAGTGGCAAATGCCTCTGAATTAAAAACACTCAATATGTCACATTCCACATGGTACCTATCTCTGTGGTGGTAGTACTTTCTTACTTTCTCACAAAAGTTAAACCCTGTTCTTTTTTTTCTTTTTTTTTATGAGAGAACTCTATTGTTGTTCAAATTGTCCATCCAAACCATAGCAACTTCCCCAAATCGGTATGCCGCAGGAATTTCTGGCTCTACTGCCAACTCTAGCTACCTGGTAAAGGGGATTAGGGCCGCTTTATCCTTTAGTCAAGAATGCGGAATGGCTGAACTTCTGACCAAGTCAGACAGTCTTGACATTCAAAGCCTGTGTTCCAGGGTGATGCCCCCAACCTCTATCGTCCTTCTCACAACTTAAAATCCCACCAGGACAATTTTGTGTCAATAGAACTGAATAAACTATTAATGCTATAACCTAATATGTCTAATGAATAGTCATATAAGCCATAAATAAGGTAGTGATGTTGGCACAAAAACCTTCACAGAATTTGAAGATGATTAGGAAGAGGTTAACTATATATTCAGATTAGGGTTAGTGCATAAAAAAAACATATAAGAAATTGCAGTTTGATCATATGCAAAAAAATAATTGGTTTTATGTACAAATAAGAAAAGTGCACAAAATATTGGGTTGGTTCATTCACTTCTGAGGTTAACTAACATGGGCAAGAAGCATTAGTTGCAGCTAACACAAGGCAGCCAGTATTATTCACACCACTTTGGTTGCCATTTTTGCTTGCTTTCTTTTACAGAAAATTGGTGACTACTGTCTCTTTCCCTATGACATCATGCACATTGTGAAAGATGGGAACTGTGGCTGATCAAGGAGCAATGTGCAACCATTGTGTCTCTCAGTCACAAAAAGTCAAGAGTTTATTACTCCATTATACTCAGAGTATTGGCTAATTTGATAGAAGAACAATCATAACTGACAAAAATGTTGTGAAAAATTCTGATTCAACTATTCAACTCAGCAGTCAAATTTCTGACATATACCTGAATCTGATAAATATATATATATATATATATATATATATATATATATATATATATATATATATATATATATATATATATATAGTTGTGGCAAAATAAATAGACAATCTGTGAGGTTTTACATGTCAGGACATAAAAAAACAAACAAACCAATAAATATTAAAATTGGGTAAAAACAAACTCAGATAAATAACAGCGCATGACAGCACAACTTAGGTTTGCAAAGTTGTACAACAGCAACAAACAACAAGACTTCTGGAACAATGTCCTTCGGACAGACGAGTCCAAAGTGGAGATGTTTTGCCATAATGCACAACGGCATGTTTGGTGAAAACCAAACCCAGCATACCAGCACAAACACCTCATACCGACTGTGATAAAATGAGTTTAAAATCTGCGTGATCCTTTACACACCAAAAAAACATCTGTCCAGAGAAAATTGTTCAACAACTTTTGGCAGTTCATTTGCTCTTAGTCTTCAAGAATGTTAGAAACTTAAGATAGGCTCGAAAATATTTAAAATGGTTTATCACTGAGGGAGCTGGATTTTGCTGCGTTTGCTGTTCTACTACTTATTGGGAACAGCACCAGAGCATCTCAATTGTGCTGCATGAGGATGGTCCAGTCGCTTGAAGAAAGAAATACAAGTGTATAGTTTTCCTGCTGTCACGGAAGGAAGAAAAATTTCTCAAGTAATCCAAGACAGTCTTACTGTTACCCAATCTTAAACTTTGGTATGCTGAAAATGAGGAACAGAGAAAAACTTGAAAAAAAACAAACAAACAAACAGAAAATTTAAACTCGGGGTGCACAGTAAGGTGATGTCTTGTATCAGCATCCAATGAATTTCCTTGCAGTTCTTGTGCTGAAGGAGAGAGTTAGAGACAGGAAAACAGACAGAGGCAAAAATATTACACACACCTAAAAAGGTGTGGATGGGAAACTGCCTTGGGTGATGAGGTGTGATCTTTTCAACAACTTCGGATATGAAACTTTATGTTAGGATCAACAACAGCTTTAACAACCTCTGGATAACAATAGCAGATTCTTCCTTTTTGTGACTAATAATACATTTTTTAAAAAACTTTTTTTTTTTAGCTGTATCATTCCCAAATTATAGGCCCTCATATTGACAGTAAGGAAGGACAATGAAGATTTCAGGCTTTTATCTTTAATATTTTTTGAGATGCTCATGTTCAAACATTGCCTTAAATGTGTGTAAAAAAGCATGCTGGAAGTGGGTCGATGGACCACTTTTCATAAAATATATATTTTGAAAAGTATTTGATATATGATGCTAAAACTTTACAGCAATCGTTATATATTTTCAAACTTTATTTTCAAACAATTTTTAGGCAAATTGGAGATGGTTGAGCAGAAAATGTGATGATTTGAGATTGAATGGCGTGTGTGTGACATGTAGAAGCTGGACCACTGGAATTCTATGAATGAGTTAAATGAGTGTGCTTGACCCCACCCGGTCAGTCTGAGAGGACCTGTGGTTAATAGGCTTCTCTTGTTTGTTCCATGCTTATAGATGCCTATATGCCTTTATGTTACTTTAGCAAGGCTGAATTCATTTTGGGTTTGAAGAAGATGGTGTGTGTTTATTGCACTTGCTTTAATAAATGTTCTCTGAACTTTGCAGTTGTCTGTGGTGCTGACTACAAGCTGGGACTATTATTGATTATTGCTCTATGATATTATTTTTACACATACACAGTGTCTGCGTGTGTGAGAAAGAATGAGAGAGATAAAGACAGAAGAGCACGAATGAGAGGTAATGCACCAAAAAAAAGCATATCTGTCCTTTCTGCTGCAACTATGTTGCAGCTAACTTCAAGAAACTATCGAGAGGCTCCACAATTCATTGTAGCTGTAGAGGGTTCCACCAAAGACATTGGAGATGATCCCTCTATCTCTTTTCTGTGCCTCTGGTTCAAAATTTGTACTCAGAATTTCAGCATTACACACAGTCAGACTGAATTTTCCAAGCAGTCATCTGCACAGATGTTACCAAAAGCACCTTCTCACCCTAAAAATGCACACATTTCCTTCAAAAACAAATCTTTTCTTCACATACACAAACTGGAATTTTTCATGACTTACAGATTTACATAGGTTCATTTACTACCACAAACCTTGGAATTATTTGTGGCATCGCTTTAGAAGGTACAAATCTTTCTGACACTAATTTGAGCCTAGTTAACAACCTCACAAAAGCCATATCCATATAATTATAATGCTAGTATTCTTCCACTAAAGATGCTGAGTTAGAACAGGTAAAACCATGCACCCACCCATTTTTCCCACTCCTCCTCTTTTGCCTCTAAGCTATCACTGATAGCATTCCTAAGTCATGACCCTGTGCGATGACTACCACTCCCAATAAACAGGCAGCAAGTCTCTCAAGGTCATGAATACCATCCCAGTGATTTAATTTTAATCAGAAAACAAACGCAAAGTTAGGGATGGGCAATTAATTGAAAATTAATCAAAACCGACATTCCGTTCAGAACCTCTAATCGATGTAATCTCATCCCAATAGTTTATTTATTTGTTTTATAAGAATGTGTTTTTTTTTTAAATCTTATAATTCTTTTAATACTTCCCCCAGCATGTGTTCATGTACTGGCCCCTTAAAAACAACCACGTGTGTTGTCATGAGAGAAACATATCCCAGCTTTAACAGCTGAGCATATTTACAGTACAAATCCTGTCAATGAACTATGAGGGCAAGAACCAAAAAATATAAATAAATAAAACAACAACAATAATAATAGTTCATTATTCTTAATCAAAGTAAACTGTTCCAATTAATCGTGATATTGATTTGAGGCCTTATGCAAAGTTGCAATCGAAAGATAAAGATGGTCTCAAGCTGCACCAAAGACGGTCTGTAGATCTTTTAAAAGTTTGAAATTGTCTAAACAAACAGTGCCAAACTCAACTGACAAAAACAATAATGCCGATATCATATAACAGTGATTGCGAAGCGGCTACTGAACAGTTGCCCTATAGACACCAGATTTATTTGAAATGATCTGTATTTATATATAGAAGCTCACAGCAGTGCAGTGCATTAAATATCAAAAAAAAAAAAAACAAACTAAAAGAGGCTCAGCTTGTGTTTAAAGTATAAACGTAAAATTCTAAGAAACGGTTGCTAGGCCACAGCCCAAACTACGATCAAAGACCAAAACCAAATCTTGTATTTATCTCAAATGAAAACCAAACGGGGCTTTTCCATTTTTAGTCACTGCCTGTTCAAGTGCTGTTCACTGCCTGTTCAAGATACCACATTACACGAATGAACAGTACAAAAAAAGAGAAAAGAATCATGCAAAACAAGGTGTGTCTTGGTTTTGGCAAGCTAAATGTGTTTTTTTTTTTCTACATAAGAAAAAGAATAAACAGGAACTTCTCCAATAAATATGTTTATTGTTAAGATAATAATTACAGTGCAGTGAAGGTTTGTATCTACATGCCTTTTTTTTTTAAAGATTCACAAGGCAATGCCTTTTTAAGTCCTAGTGCTCACAGAGCCTCTCCTTTGCTCAGCTTCATGATCCATTATGTCCTTGATGGAGGATGGGATGCACCTGTGAGGGGGATGCTGCAGTCAGCCCTTGTTTTCAGTTCTTCAGACCAGCTGACTTCTATCAGAGGGCCAAGTCTATCAAGGACAGCTACACTCATACATACCAAACAAAGAGCTATACTCCTCTGCTACAGCATGGATGCAGAAACTGTCAACAGTCTGTCAGTCTTTGTCTCACACACACACACACACACACACACACACACACACACACACACACACACACACACACACACACACACACACACACACACACACACACACACAGTGTGTTAATTGTATCATAAAATTAATTTTTCCTGTTTTCTTCATAATTAGTAACTTGTAGTTTGGGAATTGTTGCTTACTTCTTCATTCCTCGAAAACCCTCAGGGCAGCCAGAGAAGGGAGGACTGGGGCTCTGAGCCCGACACCTGATGCCCTCCTCCTGGCACCAAGGGCCACTGAAAGATTCCTCAGGCCTGTGAAACCAGCCGGCTGTGCACAGGGTTCAAAGATTCAACAAATTCCAGGGCAGCTCTCAGGGGAGAGTTACTTTGTGAACGACCACACAGGGCCAAAAACCCTACAAATATTTGAGAATGGTAATTATAGACTCACTAAACTTATAGGTGGCAAAACATGCTGCTTTGAGTGATACTGAAGAGATACAGTTATTCACCGATTTGTATTATCTTTTGCAATATTACTTCAATTAAATAATGTTACATCTGTCTTTGTATAAATAGACAGAAATATTATAGCACATCTACTATGGCAGAGACCGAACTTGTAGCACTCTGGCCATAGGCAGAATTAGATGACGAGGAAAAAAAACAATCTGGGAAATGTCCTATTGGGGTGGGAAGCTGCATGCTAATAATGGATGATGCGTGTGTTTATATGTGTGTGTGTGGGGCCTGTCCAGATGGACTGAGGGCCAATATGGACGGACTAGGGTCACAACAGAAACCAGAGTATCAAAGCTAAGAGGGCTGCTTCCAGAAACTTGGCACTTTCAAGTAGCACTTATCCAGGGGTATCATATAAACTTAACCCTGCTGTCAGAATGGGTGCCTGGAAGGAAATGAGTCGAGGGTCATAACCTTGAAAGCACAAGTCAAACGTCGCCGGCCACAGCACGGAGAGAGTCACAAGGTAAGGAGTACAGCCCCAGCGTTTGCATGCCAGATGGTCTGAAAACCTGAGTCGACCTCTGATGGAAATCTCTGAAGGCTCTTGTTCTGTCTCAGGCCCCTCCACAAGAGCAGCAAACTGATATATAAGTATCATAGCAACTGTCACAAGGCGACCACACACCACTTTGGACCAATTTCCTTTCATTTGTCTTCCAGTTAAATCCAAAAACTCATAAGTGTCAACCTTAAAAAAAAGAAGACTTAAGAGACTAATTAGTTAATGAAGACGTGAAGCCATATGCTTCATTTTACTGTGCTCAATTGATTCAGTGGCATCTCATTGGTGCGGCTTTATCATTAAAAAGAAAAGCAACATTTGCTTTGCAGTGACAAATTTTTTTTTTTTTTTTTTTTTTTTAATAGGTTTCTTCACTTCTAGTCAGCCATATACAAGCTAGCGTGAACACTCGTCTGCCATTAACCACACTGCCAACAACACAAGTAGGTCATTATGATGCATCACTACTTCGCTACAACATCACTATGGTAACAAAAGTAACAAATAATTGATGCAGCTCATCTCTTGTTCACACATTTTCTCTCGACTCCTATATCAGGTATTCATCTCATATTAAGCAATCCTCACTTCTGACGATATCTGCCAAACCCTAGGTTGAACTGTGACTCAGATATCACCAGCTACTAAGTGTCCGACTTTAGTTACTATAAGAATTAAGCTGCCTTTATAGCAAATGAAAAGATAATTTCCTGACTTTTGGAAGCAGCCAATGCCATGCACATGTTGTTTCAACTTCCCCCTGAGGTCCTTTTGCAGTCTAGAGAAATGATGTTAATGGCTGTTTTGGCCAGGCCCCTACACTGACAAGGTAGGATTCAAGAGTCTCACAGTGTTTGCTCTTGTGCCAGGACCCACTGAGCATCCAACTGGTTTAAGGTTCAGTCAGCAATATTGCATGCTGGACCATTTATGCTCAAGTCACACTAAGTAAATAGCTGCCTGATGTGGCTACATTAGTTATTTTCATGCTATTTCCTCAAGTATTACCCTCTCATAAATGCCTTCATACATGATACTCTGCAAGTCTGAAAGTTGTTCTGCTTTGTGTAATTGAAACTAAGTGTACCTTAACAGACAGTAATAACTGTGACAAAGTATTCACACTTTCTAATCGCTAGATTTTTTTCCAATAGGTCTACTGCTTACAATAGGGTGGGGCAAAAATACTGATACTGCAATATTTCGTGAGATATGATAGTGGATAGTGCCAAATAATGGAGCTTGTGTTGGAGCTTACCAAATAAATGAGAGTAAAGTTAGGAGCATTTACTTAACTTGCACTGAAGAAGAAACTTTCAGTGAGAAAATGGCGGACTGCACAGGGGAAACTTAAACTCAACTGTTACATTAAAATGAGTAATGATACACATGTAGCTGACAGCACACCGCAGTGAATCAATACATAATCCCTGCTTCAGTTTTTCACTTGCACAGATATCACGATGTGTAATAGATCATTATCTTGCGATGTATCTAGTATTTCAGAATAACTGTATTGTGATGCCACTGTTTTTGTGGGAATTTTGTGGCTTCCGTTAGGGTTTAATTGATGGATGCAAGCATTGTGGATTTCAAACTGAGCAATTGCACAAAGCGCGCTTCAACTGACACTACACACATACAGGAACGTGAAACAAAGCCGCCTCAATCCAAGGACCACAGAGTTTAAAATTTTTTGGTACTGTTCTTGTTTAGTCAGCAACAATTGGTACCATTTTCCCATCATCAGTAGAATGACCACAAGATTGATGTGCGGACGAAGACATCCTACATTGTGCATCCAACAGGAAACTTGAACGCACTATTTCCAAATCATTTCCTCTGCTCAGCTTGGTCTCTCTGTGTGTTTTCAATATGTAGCAACATTTCTAATGAAATAGTCTCTTATGAAATAATCTCTTCACTGATAGTCTTCCCAGCAGTGACTCTTAACTGCCAAGAGTGATGTTAGTGATGGATGTTATCACTGATGCTACATTTGCAAACATCACATCTGATTGGTTCAAAGCTTCTGTCGTCATTTAAAGAATCAATGCAAACAACCTAAAATGTGAGTCTGGAAATCCACCCATGCCAGGGTAAACCGTATGTTTCAGTATAAATTTACATTTGGGTCTTTCCCCACACCTGTTTGCTTTTCTTTTAAACATTTCATTTTTGCCCTTGCCCTTGAGCAAGATGAAAATACTTGTTTCTACATGAGGTACATGAGATTGGAACAGACTCTCAAACCTAATGACAGTGACTCAACTTAAGATATTCTGCTCACTAACATTATGAAACAGAACTTTTGGACTTCCAAAAACACAGCATGAATGATACAAATTTATATTTACCTAAAACTACCAATTCAATAATTTTCCTTGTTAAGCCAGCGTGCTACGGCGGCATAGATAGTTATTCAAGAGAAAAATCATTTTGTCAGCAGTTTTTCCAGTTTTAGAGATTCTGCTTTTTGTGAAATTACCCGGTGAAGTGCTCAGATTACTGGTGAAGACCACTGCTGAACTGGGTGTAGTAATCAGTTTCTCCCACATAGAGGCAAAGTAGTGGGTTTTGATTTACTGACATACAAAGCACAGGCAGTGTGTTTTTTCTGATCAAAGCTAACAGTTTTTCCAGTACTTAGACGTAACTAAAGACATCATCACTGGCTCAAAACAAAAATGTTTGGGGGTTCGAATTTAAAGCAGTGACCTTCCATTTCACTCAAGGTCTTTCAATAACACCACTATTATTAAATTAATGTCAACAAACGTTGTATACAACCTGTGTCTATCCCCCCCCCGCCCCCCCAAAAAACCCAAACAACATAAACAAATCAAAACAAAACAAAACCATCCACCTACCCACCCACCCATGCAACCAACCAAATAAACAAACAAACAAACAAAAAAAAAAAACAGGAAATAGAAAAACCAAACCAACACACCAGTTGCCTCACATTCCTAGAAATCCTCCCAAAAATGAATACCGAGAACAGGATGCATGTAGCCTCCTCTGCGTCACAATGTTTCCATCCTGCCGTTTAGCAGCTTGACAACGGCTGCTTTGTTGGTTCTCAACGCACGCACACACACACACACACACACCATGCTCCAACTTTTACACAGTATGAAGTGTGATGACAATGAGTTTGCGTATTACTGTTATACATGACACTATTCTGCACACAGGCTTTCAAAACCAGTATTAAACTCTTGATAAAACATGACAAGTACTGTCATAGCAATGCACAAAGAGGACATGAGATGAGAAGATTCTACTACTGCCACCATTCTACTACTGTACTGAATCTGAATGAATAGTGTAAGTATTACTGTAACCTAAAAAAATTCTTTAATGCACATAATGGGGGTTAACAATTGACCATGTGGTGTTCTGTGTGAAATGTGAAATGTGTGGTTTGAGACAGGGGAACTACCCGCACGTTTCTCTACATCTGCCGCTCAACTGTTCGATAAACATGTTAACATGTTTGCAACATTTACATAGAAGAAAACATCACATGCAAATATGCACAGGCTCAAACATGACTCATCTTCACTTCTCCTTAGATTTGCTTGAATAGTCATCTCTCTCTCTGTCTCCCTCTCTCTCTCACACACACACACACACACACACACACACACACACACACACACACACACACACACACACACACACACACACACACACACACACACACACACACACACACAATTAATTTAATTCTGACTACAGAAAAGCTATGATAGTCAAAGTAAGCAAGGTGAGGCTTGATCAAAGTCAGTTGTTGGTTTGGCTGGCAGAGTGGTGACTATCTTTCAAGGGACACTGGTTCAACGGTTAAGCCCCAGATGGTTGCACACCTGTGGGCCTCAAAGAACACCCAGCCCATAGGAACCTCCAGAGCTCTTATGCAGCTCTGGAGTTTTCAGACGTTTTCCAAATTTCCACCTTTTGTGTCCTCACAGAACATGCCAGGATGACAAACCAAAAAAAAATAATTTTGAGATTAAAAAACAAAATAAAACAAAACAAAACAAAACAAAAACAAAAACAAAAAACATTGAAACAATCAGTTCATATTAATATTCAGGATGTTCACTTAGTACTTGTTTAAAACACATTTGGAAGAAATGCAACATCAAATCTTCTTGGGACTGATCCTACAAGCTTGGCATACCTTTCTTTCTCTCATTCTTCTCATTAGATTCAGGTTCAAACTCCAGACGTTTTACAGAGTTCCTGAAGAAGCCATTCCTGTTTTTTTTTTTGTTTTTGTTTTTTGTTTTTTGTGGCCTGCACATTTTAAGTTGTTTCTGATGCAAATGTAAACTTCTATTTCCCTTGAGGTTATACCACTACTACTACTACATTTGTTGTCTACATTCAGGGCTCTCTGAATGCCATCTATCTTTCTTATCTCTATCCTTCCATTAGGTTCTCCTCTGTCAACAAAGATTCTGGATCTGATTCAATTACACAATATCACATGAGAAGGAGTACTGATATTCAGTGCATGCATGCAGTGAATATCTGAATGGCTGTAATTTGGTCATCAACACAAAGCCACATGCTGTGCAATCACTATTTATTAATAACCTGTAATAAAGCAAGTAATCTTTTACTTGATGCAGTCAACACTGTAGCTCTATAATTGAATTGACATGGGACATGCTGAGTTGCACAGAAACATTTTTCAGACATTTTACAATCATATTAAAAAATAATAATAAAAAAAACACAGTCAGTTCTAAGGTTTTACATATCAGGACATAATAAAAAATGATCTAGTCCTTAGCAGGTCTTAAATTAGCTAAATACAATCTGAGATGAACACCAATGCGAAATATTACAATGTGTCATTATTTATTTAACAGAAATCTTGAAGCAATGTATGAAAAACTAAATACACACCAAGCCTCAGCAATTGACAGGTTCACCTTTTAGCAGCAGAAACTTGAAGTTGTTTTCTACATGACTTTATTAGCATCTCGCAGTGTTGTGGAGGAATTCTGGCCTCCTCTTCTTTCCAGTGTTGCTTCAGTTCATGGGCATTCATTTATGCATGGTGCTCTTCAGATCCTATTACAGCATTCTCTGTATCACATTTATCCGGTTCTTTCTATTTACTTCACAAACAGTGACATTTCCAGTTGCTTTGGTGGCATGTGATGACTTAAACCTCCCAAAACCTGACTATACAGGGTTGAGACGAGAAAGCAGAGTTGCAGTCTTACATAGCTGTCTGCAGCTTCTCTCCTCTTGTAGAGACTGTATCTGCTCCCAGACCACCAAAAAAAAAAAAAAAACCAAAAATCAGCAAAACTCACAAATGCACAGCTTAAAGCAAATAACCCCATAAGCTGGTGAGGAAATGGTGTCTTGCTAATTTAGAAGATATTCATTAGCCTGGAAAAAGAGTTTCTTATTCTATAAAATAAAAGGCCTTCATAAAGCTAGGACATCACTAACTGAAGAACAACCCCAGGTTTCTTTTCAGCACTGTAGCCAAGCTGCCTAAGAGTCAAAGCTCTGTTGAGCCGAGTATTCATTTAACCTTAACTAGTAATGACTTCCTTAATTTGTCCAGAAATAAAGCTTCAACCATTAGAAAAAAAATTATTCATAACCATCTCAGAGACATATCATTATGCACGGCTACTTTCAATACTACTGATATTTATTTTGACCCTTTCTCTCCAATTGATCCTTCTGAGTTAACTTCAATATTTAATTCCTCCAAGCCATCAGTGTATTTATTAGACCCCATTCCAACACTGCTTAAAACTTTTGATCAAGCTCATAGTTAGGGCCGGATCAGGTGACCCTGATCCCTCCTTTAGTTATGCTGCAGTAGGCCTAGGCTGCTAGGGGGCTTCCCATGAGAAGAAGTGTTTCTTCTTTACTCACCTCTTGTGACTCTCTGTTTATACACCACTGTGCATTTAATCATTAGTTATTAATCTCTGGCTCTCTCCCACAGTGTGTTTTTTGTCCTGTCTCCCTCCCCTCACCCCCAACCAGTCGTGGCAGATTGCTGCCCCTCCCTGAGCCTGGTTCTGCCAGAGGTTTCTTCCTGTTAAAAGGGAGTTTTTCCTTCCCACTGTTGCCAAGTGCTTGCTCATAGGGAGGGCCGTTTGATTGTCGGGGTTTTCTCTGTATTATTGTAGGGTCTTTACATTATTGTATAAAGCACCTTGAGGTGACTACTGATGTGATTTGGTGCTATATAAACAAAACTGAATTGAATTGAATTATTCATAATCCTAACTCACTATAAATCACAATTAACATGGTAGTGTCTATATATATATATATATTATATGATACATATCACCTATGCCCACTCACTGCCATAATTGCCTGCACCTCAAGGGTCACCATTTTGCACATCATAGGTAGCATCTACAATAGCTGGTTTACTCCTAAGGGTACAGAGGAATACTCAAAGCTGCAGGCCCATCCAGTAATTCTCCTTGGCTGCAGAGGGTTTTTGCATCAGGCAGAATTTGCTCAAGTGGTGCTACCATGCAGGTGGTATTTTGTTGGTACTCAAACATGGTATTGTTCTGTTTTTCTTTGCTTCTCTTTGGTGAGCCTTTCTAATTTTGTTTCTTAATGGAATGTCACTGTGAAATCATCCTGCTTTAGGAATCTCTTCTGCATCAAAAGTACAAGTGACTATGATTTCAGGCACTGTTCAGTAAAACTCTTAGATGGCCTGGACTTAGTGGTGCAGAATATTTCACAATGCATGAGGCAAACTTACCTGAATTAATCTGCATTATATTCCATAAATTTCAAAATAAACACTAATAGATAATGGTTTAAAACCAGCACAAAGCTGAGGGTATAGTGATACTGTGGAGCTTCATTCTACTGGTCATGATGGATATATATAATTACTTCATGACTGTATTAAACTAAGTTTGTAGATATGTATGAGAAAACTTATAGGTTCTGTACTGAAGTACCCAGCCCTCTTTCCTCCCTTTCATTCTCTGCTGGCAACTATTCATAACTAAACTCAAATTATTTATGGCAACACATTCTTGCAAACTTACAAACTTGAACTCCAGAAAAAAGTCGGAAAAATCAGTTTGGGACACTGTCCAAAGTTGTCCTTTCTCACATTTTGCACGCAGCAGGAGATAATTTGCATCAGATGTGTTCTCACTCCTGGAAACATTACATTTAATTCTGGCAAGAGTGCTGGATGAATAAATGATCTAGTACTTATATAGTACCTTTCTACTCACTTCAGCACTTTAAGCGCTTTCTACTCAAGTCTTATTCCGCCAATCACACACATACACCGATTCATATTGCACTTTTATCTATACCTAAGTGGTTTCTAACATTTGCACACATTCACACTCTGACAGATGCATCAGGGGCAACTCAGAGTTCAGTGTCTTGCAGACTGGATCCACTGACCTTCCAACTGATAGCTGAGCTTCTCTACTACTTGAGCCACAGCTGCCCCACTATAGCAAAGTAAAGCATGCAGAAGCTAGTGAACAGGACAATCACTTGCATACTGTAAATTCACAGGATTATTACCTGCTCTGTTGTCATATCATTCAACTGGAGCCGTGGTATCTGAGTACAATTGTGGGTAGCTGTGACTCAGGTAGTAGAGTGGGTTGTTTACCAATCAGAATGATGGTGGATCAATTCTTGACTCTTCCAGTTCATGTGTAGAAGTATCTTTGGGCAAGATATTGAATGCTAAATTTCCCCAATGCGTCCATCGAAAAGTTCACATGAAGGCTTTAGCCTGTCTCAGCTGTCACTGGGTGAGAAGTGGGGCACACTCTAGACAC
>NC_044351.1:30106819-30136819 GCF_007364275.1 Archocentrus centrarchus | reverse complement strand
TCTGCCATGCCCCAAAATGAGCGCACACTTTTCTTAGCTGCTTTTAAACATTGGCAGTCAGTGATGAACTTCATGCTACTGTTAAAGGAGGTTTGACTAAGATAACTCTGTTTTGATAGGGCTATGTTTCAGTAGCACAACACATCTGAACGAAAGGAACTACAGAGAAAACATCTTCCTTCCTTTTCCTCTCAAACTCCATCTGCCTGATTTCTGTGAACTTGCTTTTGATTCAGGATTCACACGCCTCTCTTCCTCTTGAAACTGACGGCAGGACTGCAGCTAAAAAGCAGAGGGGAGTCACAGTTACAGTACAGTACAGTACATCCCAACAGCTGATTGTTTTATAGTTCACAAAACACAGTTCCTGCACGTGGTTAGGATGCCATCACTGGGAAATACACCAGCTACACACACACAAATACAGTGTAGCTCACTGCTGCAAAGTATGATCTAACCAGGAGTCTAGCAGACTCCCACAAATACACTGTGCTCCTGGTATAAACACAGTACACCACAGTGAAGCTCAGACTGTCTGCAATAGAGTTCAGCCAACAGATACAGCAGCGTATGGAACATTAGGATAGGCAAGATGGAAAATTAAAATATTATTATATTGCAGTTTAGCACAACATAGTATGATTCTGCAAACTGAGTCAAGTGCATTATGGTCCAGATATAGGACAAAACTCACTGAAGAGATCTTAATGGGATATAATCATAACACCCAAGTGTAGACCTTGGTAAAGTACAGTAAGAGGAGGGGGTAAAGGGATAGAAGGAGGGAGGAGTGGAGAGATTGACCGTAACAAGCAAGCACACATAAAGTCTGTCTCATTCTTTTTTCCTCCCCTCCCTCTCTCTGTCTCTCTCTCACCATTACAGCAGCATTAGAAGCTGAGCTGCTCAACTGTTCCAAGATGTCAGAACTACAAAGCTCCCTTGAATGAGGGAATGTGGGGCCCAAGGCGGCAGTAAGGGAGCCTGGAACAGCTGGCTCTGTCGTGGGGCCTCCTGTTCCCTCGCTCTGCAGCCGCTAGCTAGCTGGGACAAGACAGGGATGTCTGGCTAGGGAAGGGTGGGGTGGGGGTGGGGGTATTGTGTGTGCGCGCGCGTGTTTCTTTTTTCTTTTTTTTCCAGAATAAGAGAGATGGCACTGGGAGCACTAGCCAGGTCACTCTCAACAAAGCTGGAAGATGCGGCAGCGAGGAAGATGCTTGAAGCTGGGTGAGGCTGTGGATTTGTTATCACTGAAGTTCAAGTTAATTTCCGGTTCGGAGATTGCAACAAACAGTGGTTGCAGCGTTACCCAATGACATGTAGGGTACATTATCAAATAGGAACTAAGCAAGGATAGGAAACACTGAGAACAAAGTAGACATTCAGAACATGACAATATTGTATATTTCAAAACACAGACACGCACGCATGCGCACATATGGGCAGTAAGCTGCATCTCCATTTGCTTATGCTCTATGCTTAGGAAGACATGGAAAATTAAAGGGAGAGACCACTTGTGGCTTCTATTCCGCCTTTGGTGTCAAAGAAGTGTGACTTAAAAGAAAGGAGGAGAAAAGGAAAATAAAAGCTATTTTGGAACACTAAAAAAAACAGAAAGCTCTGAGCTGCAGAAAGTTAGCACACAAAAAAAGAAAAGATATGACATGTGGTTTCAGGAAGGTCCAAGGAAGGTATCAAGTTCAAATGCTTAATTCCACAGTACAGTGGAATTACTGTACTGTACTTGAGTTTGCTTTGGGCTGCCACACATGATGCTGGAAATGATGGCACAATGCAGGGAATGGAAAGCGACTTAAGTGGCTACATCTGCAGTCATGGATATAGAAGACCCACAATTACTAGCTGCAATGGAAATATGACTTTTGGAGAACAAAATCAAGGCAAACCTTTAATGTAAACCATCATACAGTGAATGTAATCAAATGACATTAAGACCCATGAAAGGGTTCTGTTATTCATTAAAAACACCATTCAAGAATCTCACTGTGATTGTACTGTTACTTGTTTTTATTGCTATTTGTTTTTTGTTTTTTTTCCACGCTTTGGGGATGTTGTCATCTGCATTAATGAAACACATATGAAGTTGCTGAAACTTTTTTTCTGAGATGCAAAAATATGAGCATGAATGCAGAAATGCAAAAAGTGAAAATATGAGCATGTTTGTATGCTGCACACATACGCGGCATTCCTGTTGGGGGTGTGAGCCCTCAAGACCACTTAGGCCTTGAAGTGCACAAACACAAATTCAAAAACAACAACATTGCACCCCCCCCCCTCCCTTTAAAGAGAAGACTGGATTATGTTGTACGAGGTTTTATTTGAGGATGCCACACACTTGACCACGCACCCTCTACAAAACACCTTAAAAATGTTGGTCTTCAAGCTGCTTCTCTGGGATGCTCAAAGGCTAAGATTAGAGCTGCTCTTAAAAGTGGATCTTAATTGTGTACGTTTGTACAGTAATTATGCAATGGTTTACCTCTTCCCTTCAGAGGAACTTAAACATCTGGAACTGGGCATGACACAGAGAAAGAGAGAAACAAAAAAGAGAAAAAGAGAGAAAGAGAGAGAGAACATAAAAAAGTCAAACATTTACTTTTAAAATGGAAACCCCACATTTGCCATTTAGCTGGCAAATCTGGGGTTTCCTTTTTATTGTGCAGGCATGTGAGATATGTGCTGGAGGAGAGCACAAAAGATGATTCCTGGATTTCCTATTTTTGGCCCAGAACACAACAGTGAACCTGCCAGACAGC
Source organism: Archocentrus centrarchus (assembly GCF_007364275.1). Lineage (NCBI taxonomy): Eukaryota > Metazoa > Chordata > Actinopteri > Cichliformes > Cichlidae > Archocentrus > Archocentrus centrarchus. The sequence goes on along the minus strand of NC_044351.1, from coordinate 30,134,042 downwards.
TATTCAATCAGTAGCTCCAGCCGCACAACACAGCACATGTGCAGCATCTAAGAATCCAAGAGTCAAATGCAAGCTTGAGCTTATTGTTTAGGGCCACACAATCAGTGACCTACTTGTAATCTGGAAGTCTAAATGTCTGCGCTTCAGTCACATCTTGATTGGATTTAAAATCCACTGTGGTGATACTGACTTTCCTCTCCAAATATTTGTGGACCCAACTGTATTGGTTGTTATTCAGCTATAAGTATGGATTGGTGCAATATATTAAAAACTGTTCATAAAATGCATTGCATGCCGTTTTAGAATTTACCTGGATACCAACTAAAACTGCTTGCTGAGATACTCAAACTCTAGTTTTCTGACTGATGGATATTGTGCTCAGAATGAAAACTGACATTCCAACAATTTCCAAGGGCTGGTGTTTTTAAAGCTGTATTTAAGGCCTGTAAAAAACAATTCTATGAATTAACGTGCATGTTTTGCTAACATGCGAATAACTATATTTTGCTATAATTTCCCGCTGCATGTACACTCATCAGCTAACATAAAAATCATAGACTGAAGTAGATAATATTGATCTTTTAATATAGTGTGGTCCTGTCATTCATTTGGATGTTACTTTCACACATGCCACAGTCATAAACAACACTGAAAACAACACACAACACCTCATGGCAACAGCCTCCCCGAGCTAGAGGGTGTCAATGAGCCCAAGGTGTTTACCCAGTCTCCAGACTCCCAATCAGAGCTAGAATTTTAGCCCCCCTCCCCCATCCAATCCCCATGTCCTGACAGCTATTTGGCAGCACAAGGTGGACAGAACACTAGGCAGGTAGTTTTAAGGTTGTTGCTGGGTGATGGGTTATGACATTTTTATGTATTTCTTATAGATTACTTTACTTAAAGTCAATGTAGCTTCTCTAATCTTCTTTCTTTAACAATTAATTATACTTAATTATAGCTTGTCACACGATGACCATGATGTGCATTACAGCGTTGAGGTACAGTAATATCTGGTGCATCAATTTCTGCTGCCATGACATGCACATCTTTTTTGAGTATCTTTTCTTGCCATAAAAAAAGACACAGAGCTGCAGTCTCTGAGATATGTGAAAAAAAAAATAAATCTGAACACGCTTATATTGTTTCAGAGCGACAAATGTTGTGACTGGATTGTAGTGTTTTCCAGGTATTCCCTCCAAAAACTGTTCTTGTACGTATTCCGCCAAGGAAATCACAGAAACAACTTCAATTCTATTTATTTCAGATTGTCAGATGGGCTAAACTCTATAGAGAAACAGTTCATTCTTCTCTCCACAAAGCTACTACTTGAGACAACCTGCACTCTGCAACCTGAACCAGTAGCAATCTATCTCCTGTTATGTATAATGTTAACATTAAGTGAGGCAATAGCACTCATTTCCTCAGTTTATTATTGCACACACTAGTTACACAAAGAAAGCAATCTTACACAATTCACCTCTCCAGGGAGAACCAAAAAAGAGGAAGCTTCCCTCTGCGGGAATGGAAAAGACAAACACAGAGTGACAGGAGTGTGGTGGGTCATTTGGAAATTGTAGAGAAGGCTGCAAAAGTAGTTTGTTGTTATTCATTAGATCTGGATTCTTCGATTCAGCTGTTGTTCTTTACATCTTGATTCTTTGATTCTGAACCGGTACCAGAGTTTAATCAATGCAGAGTGCAGCGGTATTACTCAATTTGGGGAAGACACTTGGAGTCATTATTTTATCTGCAAGAATAATACGTAACAACAGGAACCAGGAGAAATAAAAAGAAAAACAGAAAAGACTGTTTTCATTCAATTAACCTGATTTATAGCTGAGAGGCTTTGCTGCATACTGTTGTCATTTATGATTGTGTTAGTTCTCATCCTTTTCTGTTTTCACCTAGTTTCACTGGGTATACACCTCTTCACACATGTATGTGAAACACACAAAAGTGTGAGATTAAGCAAGTAATGACAATTCTTTATGTATGCTAACCTAACATAATGAGAGAGGGGGGGGGTAGTTGTCCATTCACAGCTGTTTGCAGCTAAATCACAAACTTCTGCAAACAGACAAAGAAACCTGTTTGTAAGTTGCAGTCCTTCAGTGCAAAGCAAGGGAGATGCAGCTACTTTATTTGTACTATTTTGAATTACTACTGCATGGATAGCTGCTATTAACATTGGTGTATTCCTATTTAAACTGCCTAAATATGGCGGGATGTAAGGCTAGATACAAGGGAAGATGGACGTAAGGAACAAGTGAAAATCCATCCAGTTTTATTTCAATCAACTCACTTTTCCTGCCTTTAGTTACAGAAAATAAACAATTATGTGTCTTGGGGATAATGTGCCAAAGCTGCACACTAATAAAGACATCTGCTATGAGTCTTTCTAAAAATCTAAGATGAAAGAACATCTCTCAGTAGATGAATGGGTTGACAAAGACAAGTGGCACCAAAACCACATTTAAAATTTCTTCCCATTTTCCCGTCAGGGCTGACAAAGAAAGACAACCTATCCTGTGTCAGTTGAAACACTACCAAATGTCACATGAGGATCCCAAATCCCTACAATGAGTCAATTATACCTCTCCCCAAGAACTGGCAGAGTATGTAAAGCCAAGACATTTGGTGACCTCAGACTGACTCCAGAGAAAGCAGGCACAAAATGACAGTCTAGCTCTGACTACAATGCCTGTGACACATTAAAGTGTATTTTCTCAAATGCTCCTAAAAAAACAGTGCCTGCTATAATGTGACCTGACTTGAAAGAAATGACATGAGACCAATACTAAGGATGGGAATTGAGGAAACAGTTCCAGTAAAGAACAATTTCCAAATTGCCCAATTCATTGGAATCATGTGTCTGTAAGCTCGTCATCCTCTTTTAGTGATGCTAGCACGTTTATCCACAAAAAAAGGGGAACCTGAATTAATAAGAAAATAAAGAATTGGACCTAAAAAGAAGATTAAAAGTGGAATCGATGTCAATAAAATCTTATTGATCACCATCACTGAACAACGAAGGGGCAGAAGCTGTTGTTACAGTGAGATGATGGCAAAAATATTTTTAGAAAATGTCCAGTGTGTTAATGTGAAATGTATACACGTGTACTTTGCTTGGCAGGTGGTGCCTTCATTTTACACACACACACACACACACACACACACACACACACACACACACACACACACACACACACACACACACACACACACACACACACACACACACAGTCCCCTACATGAGATGACTCACATGCCAGTCACATGGTCAGTGTTGAATACATTGTTCGGGGCAGTAAGTGACTAACACTGTGCATAATGGAAGGAAAACGGAAAGAGAGAAAGCCATGGAATAAAATACATTATTATAATTTTAGGTCTTGGTTCTCCATCAGCATTTTCCTCTATCAACAATGGGATTTCATAGTGACAGCACTGAGAACAACTGTGAATGAACTAATTCTAGTACAACTTTGCCCTCTGATAATGAGAAGCTGTAAGCAAGCTTAGTGGCAAGAGATGGAAACACATGAGAATCTAAGAACAAGCAACACAAGTGAGAATAAATACTTCCTTTCTTTAAATAATGAAAAACAACTCCACAGTTTTTTTTTCTTGCCTTGTCACATTCCACCAAAAGAATAGTTTGCTCTTGAACTAAACAGAAAATCAGACATGAGCGCAAAGCTGCTGACAGTCAGTTCTAGTGTGAATTAAACTAAGCTCTTGTCAGGCAAAAAAACAATAGCACTGACTGTGTGTGGAAATGAGCTCAAGCCATATTCAATGCAAAATAATCTGCAGTGAATTTATCCTCTCATCCCTCATTACCGCATCCCCCCATGGCTTCATCTGCAAGAGACACTGGTTGAGTGAGGCTGTTGAAGATACCCACCTCCCTCTTCTCCCAGCACTGCCTCAGGAATGCTTTTCTTCTTCTCCCCTTAGCCCCATGTGTAGACGCCCTCTCTGCAGGGTGTGTTTTGCATGTAAAACAGGCTGCAGATGCTGTCCGCAAAAGGGACCAGGAGGGACAAGGGAGACCAGGACACAAGGAGGCCCCACTGCCATGCCACCCGCTTGGCCTCGCCTTGCTTTGCTGCCACCTCCTCTGCAGCTCCCCTCCCACAACACCTCTCATCACCCCCCCCCCCCCCCCCCCCCATCCTTTCCATCCCCAGTTCAACATGCCACTCCTCCATTACCCCATCCCCACCATCAGCCCCATCGACCATCCCTCTGCCACCCTCCTAGCACACGCAGTTGTGCGTCTCCTGGGAAACAAGCTCTAGTTGGTGTATGGAGGCACGCTGAGTTCACACAGACACACACACACACATACACCATACTACTTTAGTGGATAGAAAGACTTAAGAGACTGCATTTGGACAATGAAAAAAGAAAGAGAGGGGGGAGAAGGAGAGTGATCACCTCTAATAAAATGGTTCTTTACAATCCTGTTATCCATATTCGGCTTGACATGACTACATTCAGGGGAAATAATTAACAAGTGTATGGTGGACATTAATATTGCATTTGACAGGAGACAGGTGGCTGGCTGGGAGCAGATGTTAGGAGGCAGACCAAAGAAAGAGAGTGAACTACAAGAGGATGAAAAATTGCAAACTTCTATACTTTAAACAAGTCATCCCTGGACTTTCAGATCTTTTGATTTAAATATATGTCTGTAGTTGTGAAGCAGTAAGGTAAACTTTTAGTTGATAGACAACAATGTCAACTGATTTTTTTTTTTTTTTTGTCCAAGTTTGATTTTTGATTTACAGCTTTTTGATCAAGAAAAATGCAAAAGTTAGAGAAAAACTGAGATTTATTTATGTGTTATTATAACTTGAGGCATGGGGTTCTATTGGTTGGACAAACACAAGCTCGAGTAAATCTGAAATTCTGGTGGGACATTTTTATTTAATTTTTAATTGGGAATCTCATAAATGGATGGGTCAGTTACTAAGAAATAGCTCCAATAAAATATTTGTGCCTTGAATTTCCACATTTCTGCGTCACTAGAGAGTTCATCAGTTCTTCATTCTCTCAACCTCCTCAGTCTGCTGCACACAAAGCACCACAGTGTGGCCAGTTGTGGAGGGTGCAACTGGGATGACATAATGGGGTTTTCCATCCAGGCTCTCCACTCTTAGGATCGGTACAGTGCTGAACAAGGTGTGGTGCAGTGTGTGTGTGTGTGTGTGTGTGTGTAAGTGAGTGAATGTACTGGTACATTTAGATAATAACCTTTTCAGTCACTTTTAGACTATACACACCTCAGACAGGTCAGATGTGTCCCACAATCCCAAAAGCACCTTTGTAATGCCTTTCAATGTTTCATGAAGTTATAAAATAATTGTGATGCATAGCGAGATGAACGGTATGAACTGGGCTTCTTTTTGTCTATTATCAGATAGACAAAAAGATGTAGATGTCTAAAGAACTGCAGTGCATCAATTTGGCAAGGTTTTAAGAATGCTTAAATGTTTTGTTTGAATATCCTGAGTGAAGCCGCATTGATTACACACCTGACTTAACCTACAGTCATACAGCACATCTGCCAAAACAACATCTGACAGTCTGTTGAGCAGTATCTTTAGAGAGAATTAAGGCTTTTTGAATGTCCTCCTAGATCTCTTTATACCACAAAAACATAAAAAGGAACCATCAAATAACAAGAGTAAACATTAATTTCCTTGAGTAAAGCCTCGGAGTAAGGGACGATTGATGCCTCCATTGTGTGAAATGCAGATGGATGTGTGGCCAGAATGTTTGTGGGGGCTTCTATGTTTCCTCTTAAGCAGCTTCAGTCCCATCTAACTCTACACAATTGTACTGTAACATATGTCCATTATGTCATGTTAAAATGTAACACTGTAGCCAATAGCTTATACAGTCTACACATCTCTTTCACATTAAACTGAATATTAACAGTAGGAGAGGATGAGCATCCCTATTTAAGTAGGGCAGATTGGAAATCAATTAAACTAGTCCCATCTGCTGAATATTGGCAGCGAAATTTCTCATTGTGCCTGCTGCTCTTGTCAGCAGTCGTTCACTCTACTGTATGTCTGACTGTGCGGCCAAAGGGGCCTGCAGCAAACATGTGGGTCAGGAGGCAGGAACTCTGGGAGTCTTCATGCTTTGCTCCACCATTTGGAACCACTCTCAACCTATCACAAATTCCTCCTTCTTGGCAGCTATACAGTTTACCCTCTCTCTCTCTCCCTTTCCTCTTTTCATCAGTGCTGGCAGTGGAACTGTAGTCTACATTCTGCACTAATTAACAACCTTCAGAGGAAGACCACCAAACTGGTGAACTGGCACACTCAAAGCACGCTTACAGTTAGACTCTCTTTTACTCTGTAATCTTTCTTAGCTCTCTGTTCCTATTCCTGTAAAGGTTGTGTTGTACTGAAGGTTGTGCTATATTTGCCAGTGCAACTTTTACTCTAAGCTGAAGCTCTATGCAAACATAAGGGACATCTCACAATCAAATTTGCATTTTTTTATTTCTCTGATGTAGATTCTTTAGGTATGTAGATTGTTTAGGTGTTAGCTGCCTAGTTTTTGAGATATCAGCTATAGCAAAGTCTTGCTATTGTTAAATATAATGAAACTAAATAAAATATAACTTATAGTTTTTAAAGCACCAAAAAACAGAGTTGGAAAACCTCAGCAAACCAATATCTGCCATGTGATATGGATGGCGGGTATAGTTTGGCAGAAGAATAAAAAAAAAGTACCTATCATGAGGTGAGTGTCAAATTAATATAGGGGATATCTCCCAAACTGGAAAACTAGGAAAGTCATACCAAAACAATCTAGATGGAATCTGATTTAGGGGTAAGTCAGTGCTGGCATATAATTTATCTACCAAACATGCAAATTAACTCTTATATGGCAGCTATCCTTGTAGTGAATAATGGTCCATATTAACTTGTATGCTGAAGGTGTATGTTACTGGAATATCTAAACAGCATTCACATGGGCCAAACCGGCAGCTGTCCCTCTATGACTACATCTCCAGTCGCCAGATCTCAACCCTAGTGAACATTAAGAGTACATTTTTTGACACTATCATCAAAACACTAAATGAGAGGGTACCTTCAGGTGTTCCAGTAATATTTAAGAAGGCCATCATGCTCACAGGAGTCTATACAGTACACTGGAATGTACACACACAGAGACACAAATACACATACACACACACTCTACGTCAAAACCCCTAGCTGCTGGTCAGGAGCATCAATTGAGTCTCTGTTCGGTCTCCTTGCCCTCTTAGTCTACACTGCCATCTTCCACCACCAACATCCATACCACATAATTTGTCATAGGAAAGCACAACTCTTAAAGGAAACAAGCAGCCTTCAAAGCAAGCTTAAATTAATAACACAGCATACTGAATTGTCTAGCTCTCGTAGGTTTCTAATTCTAATTTCTTAGAAATCCTTTGGGAAAGTTAATGAATATGGACGCATGGCAGGGAGGTCACTGTCTCAAAATCTTCTCATGAAATGAATTCTTAGTTTCTCTCGTTAGTTTAAAATTATTTGACTGTCAATGCTGCAAGCAAACAATGGCTTGCAATTGGAATTGGCATAAACTTGAGTGCCATTAAAAAGTTGGCATGTCACCAAAGAGGCAACGTTAGCTCAAATCAAAAATCAGCATAGGGCAAAAAAATAAAATAAAATAAAATACAATAAAATAAAATAAAAAATGGCAAAACTCCAGACAACCTCAATGCACCTTTAAGTAAGATACTACATTACTGTTTTGCTTAAGCCATTCACTGCCCTCAATAATGCTCAGTAATAATAAAAACTGCAAAGCTCCAATATGTGTTTACTGCATGAACAGAGCACCAAAGAAGAGCTGAGTGGATTGACTGACTTTCCCTGTATAAATAAAACGCATTAAACAATCCTGCATACCTGCCACAATTGTTAAGTCACCGAAAAGGAGATGGAAATGGAAGATCATGCAGCATAAAGGGGTTGATACTGTTAGGCCTCTTCCACAAACTCAACTAGGGGTCAAAAGCCTGACAAGATAACCCAAACATATAAAGCAAGAGGCGAGGAGTAAAGAATGAAGGGATTCAAAGAAGACAGTGGATCCAAGGAGACAGTTTGCCTTGTTTCCCAAAGAGATAGACTGGCATGCCAGTGATCACAGACAGCCTTCCAAAGTTAAGTGACTTTGAATAGAAGTGAGAGAACGGAAAGAGAATGGCACAACAAGATCACTGGACCAGAGCAGGGTGAGTGGTGCTGGCAGGACCAGAGCATTGTTCTGGGAGCTGAGGAGGAGGCTATCACAGCCCAAGCCAACCGCTAGCCACGTGCTCCTCACCGAGTCCCACATGAATTATTACATTTCAGTCTGTTATATTTCATCATGGCTCATTACAGACAGACAATTGAGCTTCAAGAGAAGCACCATACTCAGGGGTCCGCCCAGATGCCCTTGGAAAGAGAGGGAGAGTGAGAGAGAGTGAGAGAGAAAGAGGGAGAATCCCTGCACTCTCCACTGAAAAGGATGAAGGAGGATGGACAAAAACACATTGTCTGTGGATTTAAAAAGGAGGCTTATGGCTGCTATGAAAAAGCAATGTGCTTTTAGAAATGGAAAAGAATGACCATGCCTGCTGATGCCCACTCAATGAGATGTACGCTGGTGGAGCCATAGAAAAGAAGTGAGAATTGAAAGGGATGGAATCTGAGGCAAATGACACTCGAGTGTTTGGAAATAACTGACAGCTGCACAATGGGACACCAAAACAGATTGCAATCTGCTCATAGATAGATGAAAAGACAGGGACTTGAAAAGAAGTGTGACCAAATACATACAGAAATACTGTCCATTCACAGCAGAAGTGGATAAATAGACAGCCGTGAAAATGGAGAAAAAAGGTGAGGTTTAGCTATAATAGATGAGCCAAACAATGAGATAACTACAAAGAATCTGTGAAACAATTAGGCATATTCAATTTAAGTACACAAGTGATACAACTGTGAGATTTTTTTTTATTTACCAGAGTGGATTTCTCAATGCATATATGAATACTTTAAGAGACACACAGAGACAAAGCAGAGACCAAATGCTAAGCTGCTGTGAGTTTAGGAGGGCATTTTCATATTGTTAGACCGAATCACAGCTGATTACAAACCTGATGATGTATCCCTGAATGAATGAGCCATAACCATCCAGAAAAAAAAATGCATGTGTGAATATGTATAATCGCTGTGCCTCTCCTGATGAAGCTTTAATGTGCCTGTATACGCTTGTCTTTTTAATCCTTGTGTGCATGTGTGTGTGTGTGTGCACAGAGAGGTATCAGAACACACTCCTCTTGTCACTTGCTGTTCGCTGCATAACACAGACATTTTCCATTCTGTCAGTGCAAGCAGCGAGCACACTGGCTCCTTCTAAACTCAGCCGCCACTTCATTAAATGACTTCAGACTCTTGGCAGAGTCAGTGGGAAAAGTCTATATTAACTGTGTGTGAGATCCACGGGGTGACCAACAAAGGCCATAGTTGTTCCTCTATGTTGGGTGCTGCTTGGGGAAGTTCTGGGGCTTATTAGGGTACCCCCTCCACTACCCCAATCTGTCTACCACATGCTCCTGTTTCTCCTTATCCTCTCTCAGACTTCATATACTGTACATACATACAGACAAAAATAAGACACAAAGATGAACACTAGAGTCACACAAAGCTTTGTTGACCTTTGCCCAACTTTCCTTTAATTGGCCCCCAAACTACGAGTTGCTCTAAATTAGTAAATATACAGTAGAATGTGACACAGTGGGTTATACAGTGCATTTGTGTGTTGGAAGGGCACAGATTTGATTCTGATTCATTATGCACTGTGCGGTACAAAATCAATCTGAGCGAGCCAAGTTATAGGTTGAGTTATAGGATGAGATGAAGGGGACTGTATTTGTTTAGACTGGAGAACGGAGTGAAGGATAGGGTTTGACTTCTCCTTTCACAGTCCGTAGTGACGACTGGATCATTTGTTTACAGGAGGTTTACACGGAGAGAGGCCGTCTGATGGTACCTAATGGCCAGGCGGAGCTGGAGGCTGAATCAAAACATTTACTGTTGCTCAGCCAGGTTGATGTGCTGGATTATTTGGGAGCAGATGGACAGAACTGCCAGTGACAGCAACAACAGCACTCAGGACCTGGATATTTAGTAATGCAAAATTTATAGAAAGATTTTATTTGTAAAAAAAAAAAAAAAATCCCTGCATTTATCAGGATTCATGCAAAATTTTCAAGCTTCCTTCATTCATCCATCCTCTGTCTTAACAACTCATCCAACCCAACATGGATGGTGGAGCCTGGGCCCAGCTGACACTGAGCGAGAGATGCAGCACAGTCATAATTCTGTTGAAGTAACAGTACAAAAGTCTTAGCATCAAAAACTGTTTACATGTTGTTGAATGCACTTTAATGTTGCAGCTGACAATAATTTTCATTATTTATCTAATCCTTGGTGCCTTTTTCTATGATAACACAGCATAACTGATTAGGAGATTTAAGGTTATCAAATTTCAGTCCCCTAGATGGAACATAAAGTGACTTAAAATAAAGTGACCGTAAAGTGTAATATTATTACTGCCGCATTTGTGGTTTCATACCCAGAAACAAACAGAAAGACAGATGCACGTGGAGACAAGCACGCAGACTTCTGTGATCAAAAGTCTCTTTTTTACAACTCTGATGCTAATTAAACAAACACACAGCCACAGACTCACATGCACAGAAAAACTTTAGCATCCAATAATCCACTGACTTCACTGAAAAAGGTGCAAAGCACAACAGGCAGAAAAGGACAGTTAATCAGCTGGATTGATCTGATGCCACTTTGTGTAACTTCTGTGGTGACCTTTAACCAATCTGGTGGATTTATTTGTTCTAATTAAGCAGGTTAGGGCCACATGCCTTCACAAATGAAGTCATTCATCTTCATGTGACAAGTTAGGAGGAGGAAACGCCAACTGCCCCCAAGGAAAAAAGGGCAATTTCTTCAATACTGAGAGGTCTGTGAAAGAAGGTTGAAATTGGCCCCCCACATAGAAGCACAAAACATTGTACAACTGGGTTGCTTTGCTAGGCTTGTTTAACATTTCAGCAGTGCTTTAGATTGTGCTGCCACAATCTATAGCGATTCTCTTATTATAGATTTCTTCAGAATTGTTTACATACTTGTTGTTATGTATCGCTAAACTCAAATACAGGTCAAACACACACTAAGCATCTGTTGTAAAAAGCTACTTTCGGCTGCTCTCTGGTCACAAGGGGGCGCCACAGTGAGTTGCTCCGCATGTTTGATTTGGCTGAGTTTTACACCAGATGCCCTTCCTGACGAAGCCCCAAAGGGGATTCATATCTCCAGCTGCAATCAAACCATTGACCAGTTTCGCTTGACAAGTGAACGTGTTAACCACTACACTATAGAGGCGCATCTGTTGTTTGAGACAAAAAAAAGGAAAAAGGTTGATGGACACATTCACATGCAGAACAAACAAAGTTTGAGGGGAAAAAAATGTGTGTCTAAACATAATCTAAAGCTTGGCCCTGGGGTTAAAAATAGCCCACAATGTCTAGATCAACAGAGGCTGGAGCCAGTAGGGGCTTGAAGGTGGACTGAAGCAGCCAAGAAAGAGGCCTCCTCTGCTAGTCTAGATAAATACAGTTAGCTTGGGAACTCAGATTGTTTCTCATCCTGTAATCCCATCATTAGAATAACCTTGCATGCGCAGTGTAGGGATGAGTATGTGTGCCTCACTGTACAAAGTAGCAGAGCTAAAGCTGAAACAAATTGAGGATAAAGGGATGCACAGAAGCATGCGATCAACACAACCCAGCTTTATTCATTCATAAATTTTTGATTCCATTCAAACTTCAAGTTTTCATTGAGTGCTCATTACCAGCCACACACCAACATACAGGTATAGTTGATACAGTTCACATTAGAATTCATCCTCGCTGTCGCCAGAATTTCACAAAGCACACCTTTGACAGGAAACTCTTCGTCAAGGGAAGTTTTCTTTAAATCAAAATACACCACAAAAATGTTAACACACACATGCACACAGCCACTAACCTTTATATGACTCCCCATCATCCTGAGCCATCTCACACATTACACACAAGGAGATTCAGAGCAGAAAATGAAGGAATAGCACCAGGCAACAATATGGCTCAGTTCTTTTCACAATGGGGGTTTCACTCTGTGTGGAGTTATAAAATACTACATCCTTTCTGCAGAATATGAGCATTCTGAATAGGGCTCTCTGTTTCTAATTGGACTTTTTTAATACTTTATCAGTGTTCACCTCTCTCTCTTTCTCTGTCATGCTCTCTAGCTTTCTTCCAAACAACCACCAACCACAAACACAGAACATCCATCCTCTATTTTGCTATTTTATTCTATTTTATTTTATTCTATTGAATTTTAGTTTTTAGTTTAGTTATTTGTTCTTACTCATCCTTTTCATTTTTTCTCTGTATTGAGCTGCTGTAATGCACAAATTTCCCCGTCGTGGGATTATTAAAGTTTTATCTTATCTTATCTTATCTTATGCAGAACAAAGTCCAGATCGCTCTCCTTCTACTATAAACTTCCAACTCAAGGTCAGGCTTTGGGATCACAAGGCCAACAGGTCTTGTAACTTGAACTTCAACAGGCCTGCAGAGGAGAGCAAGCTTGTTAGTTATTTTTCGGCCCTCAGTTGCACCTTTCACATCCCTATCATGGTGGTTCCTACTGTTAATGCTAGACAGTCAAGGCTATGTTAGCTGGCTGCTGCAAGCAAAAGGCCCTGACTTTTGGATTCTCTGATATGATCTGCAGCAAACCATAAAATGAAATAAAAAAGAAAGAAATCTTCCTACATTGTTGGGTAACTCCAATATTCAATCTTTGATGCGACTATTTGAAGCCCATTTTTTGTGTGTGACAAAAGTCTTCCAGAAATTGATTGATTTGTGTGGAAATGACAATCCATGGTTATAACGAGGGCTAGTTTAATTAGGTGCGTATAACATCACTAGGCATTTGTTTCCAAACGTAACACTTTTGGTACTTTTTTTGGTTTCACTATTGTTTATTTATGCTTTCCAAATGTTAGAAGCTTTTATTGAGACAAAGCTGCTTAATGGCTGATTTTGTTAAGACTGGATTGACAGGCCCGAGCTTTATCAGTTAAAAAATATATTTCTCATAGTAACTAAAGCAACTAAGCAAAGGAAATCTTTTTATTGTTTTTTTGCAGTGTATAAACAAGAAAACCTCTCTTTCAATCCTATAACTGATGCTGACTGATGCTCTTTTATGTGACATGTGAAACACTGCCACAGTGAGTGAGTAGAGATTCTTATCAAGTGTGGCTTTAAAGCGCATCAGCATGACTATGCTTCCATCTAGTGATGATATTAAATAATAGCAGCCATGGTTATTATGAGCATTACAGGGCATGTCTAGCGCTCCTAGTGTACGTAGACTGTAAGTGCATCAGAACGTTCATAAACTTTTTTTTATGTATACCAAAACTGTACGGTGAATTTCTTGGCTGCATTTTTAACCACCACCTTAATTGTACACTGTATTTAATCCATCAAAGTAAGAGAGAACCGTGTCTATCTGTGAGATATTTTAATATACAATTTTTTTTTAGTGGTAGTCATATTCGAATACATTTACTTGAAAGATAAATTAATTAAAAACATTAAATATATTAATTAAATTTGGTATTTTAAAGCTAAGTAAAAATGTATCAGATATAATTAAAGGAAGATTAATATTCCCCAAACAAAATAATATAAAATTACAGAAAAAAAAATTCAATTTATAGTACCATGTAATTACTAATAATTCAATACACGTCTAACTGAATAACTACTCATAAAAAACAATTATGAGTGCTGGTAACAGTTATTTTTACTTTTTTAAGAATTATTCTGGATTAAATAAGCTCTTGAAATCCAACCTTTAGATATAATTGGTAGTTTTGATTTAGAAAGTAATTATGCACATAACTACACTGTGTTTACAGCCAGACCCATGCATGTTTAGTAGAAGCTCCTAAATACACATTACAACTGCGAAGAGTAACTGGTGCATCACCTGTAGCTCATTATGTTGTATAAATATTTCATAACCACTAGAGGTCAGAGTTTGATCATCTATGAACAAACCTGACAAACCCCACTGTTGCCACATTAATTACACTCTTTGAACCAAACCACTAAAAAACTAAAAAAATAAAAAATAAACAGAATTAAAATGCAAAGACCTCAGATGGGAAGCTTAATCTAACATGGCTTTTTCAGCATTGAGATTAAGAGTAACAACTGTTCCAGCACTGGAAGATTATCACAGAGGATGAGTGAAATACTGTACTGGCAACTAAAATCTGCTCTTTGAGTGAGACACATATGATGATGACTCAAACCAAAAGCATGAGTCATTTCTGTAGTCTTGATTTTTTTTTTTTTTTTTTTTAAGTAGGACAAAAAAGAAGATTACTTATATTTGTTCTGTTAGAATACCAACTCTTGTTTCTTGTGTTTTCCTAGAAAAAGCACATTTAATACATACTGGACTTTGTTTTTAGGGCTGAATCAAAGATCAGCACACTTTTTTTATGTGTACCTATCACTGTTTTATATGCACTGCCCTGGATGTGAGGATGCAAGCTCATCTTTACAGACCAAAAATAAATAAATGAATCAGTTTGAGAGAAGTGGCACACCCTGTTGTTTAAAAAAGTGTGCCTCTGGGAAATGCACTGGCATGTCTTGACGTATACTCTCAGGGGAATTTGCAACACCAAAGCACTGCAATGTCAGCAGCTGACATACCTATCACACAACAAGACACACCCTATAACAGTTGTACAGATGACCTTAGAAATCATGCAAAGAAGCATATTGTCCATCTATAATGTGCAGCTGTGAAGTACAGTAAACAAATACAGTGTTCAAAAATATGCAGCAGAAAGCTGTACTGTCTACAGTCAGCTTTAATTAATGCAAGCTGATGTCTTTGCTGGCTTTTAACAAGTAAAACATACCCATATTCTTACAGCAATAATTTAATTAGGCATCAATAAATGCACTGTTAATTCAAGTAAAATAGCTGGAAAATGCTGATATTGGCACTTTAAGGCACAGAAGATTAAACAAAACTAGACACGCCCCAAAACAACATAAAGAGCAGAAAATCCATTTATGAATGACTGTAATATTTTTTTTGGGGACCTTTTTGCCTTTAGTAGCAGTAGCGGTGGCAGTGCATTATTAGAGCAGGAGAGAGCAGAGGGACACACGCAGCAAAGGGCCACGGGTGGGACTCAAACCCGGGTCGTTGCATTTAGCCATAGGGCACATGGGCACCTGCTCACCTGGTGAACTAAACTGGTGCTCATGAATGACTGTAATATTAACATGTCAACATTTGATTTAACACGAATGCTTTAAAGTGTAACCTATATAAATGCATTCCTACAAGATGTGAGCTGGCATAATCAGCATCTCCAAGATGTTCTTTCCTGCAGAGCAGCTGTTAAATCTCAGAGATCCCAGTCCGGTTGTACAGTAGACACATCCGTACACACAATCCGACGGTGCTCTGCCTCCTCCTGCTGCTCCACTGAAAACATGCCCGCAGTCTTCATTTAAAGAACTTTTTTTTTTAAAATTTGTCTCAAAGTTCTTCTCAGACTGATTGTTTATTCATGTTTCTGGTTTTCTTTGTTTCTCACAGGCTTTATGGGAAAACACATTCTACAGTGAGCAGTATTGAAAAGTACCAAGCTGCTGTTTAGTTTGGCCAAGTACTGTTTTCTGAAAATTATATGGCAGAAACAAATCAGAGATTGACTGATTGATTCATCAGGCTGGCTGATAAAAAGAGCATTTGTGATATTGGAAGAGACATAACTATGACTACCCAGAAGAGTGACCTTTTAGTCAGGGTGAAATCCCAAAATGATGTCAATAACTTTTGCTCTTAGGAAGTAGTTTCCCAGTCACTCACACTCATCAGGCAACTACAACTCTATTGATAATTAATGCAGAATGCTGTTGTCTGCATAAAATAATATGGTTCTTCTTTTTTCCTTTTTTTTTTTTTTAAAACCCCTTTTTGGCTAGCATTTCTTCTCTACAGTTCTGTACTCATGCAGCATCAGCACTGAGCCAACGCATTTGATCGTTATCTTCATCTAAACTACACCGGGTGCCTGGCACACTGTGCATTCAAAACAATCTACCCAGCAAAACACTGCGGTTTGTAAGTCACAGCTGACATTGTTTGTGTTTTGGTGCTGTGATGGGAAGTGATGACATCAGCGTGTTTTGTGTAAGACAGTGAGAGTGGTTAACATGAGAGCAACTCAACCTGAAAACAAACAGTTCTCACCTCCTCTGCATTGGTGTCATCGCTACTTTAACAACAGCGCTTGATTTTTCAAGTAAACTCAAACTGCAATAAAGATTTAGCAATAAATCAACTGGGATGATGTGAATTGTCAGATGTAAAAAAAAAAAAAAAAAAAAAGAATCATTATTTCCTGAAAATATTTCTGTTTTTAACTGACATGCAAATGTACTAAAAAAAACCACAGCGCGCAGCAGCCGCGTGAGCCCAGCTGTTATTATAAAACCCAACATCCATTTACGGGCAGCCGAGTCTGTCATGTGCAGAATGAACGGTGACATAGATGGAGTTTTTACATGATGACATGGCCTGCTCGCTCTAAAAATTTGAGAACTGAGTGATGCAATTCTGAAATCGCTGGGGTAATTTCTCACCTTATTCTACCTTATTCTACTAATTTCACAGAATTTGCCTGAGCTCTACCAAATCAAGTTCAGAGGTTTGCAATAGGAAGTAAAGAGAAATGACGGTCCATTTGCTAATATTTGGTGTGAAGGACAAAGATATTAATCACCTTACTTACCAACTGATGTATGACAGATGACAGTAATAAGAAACTAACAACTGTGGGCTGGCTCTTGTTAGGTAACTGTGAAGTCTAAAGTGTCTTTTATTAGCTAGATATTTTCATGACTTGCTTATTCATTACATAGTTTCTGGAAACTGGTCATAACATTTAGAAACTACATATTTGAATAGTCATCAATATATGCAATATTGATTGTTGAGAAATTGCCATATCAACAAAATACCTCATTAAGGTATTCTTCTCCCACCCTTCTCCCCTTTTCATTTCTTTTTTATGTGTTGCTCTAAAACATGCAACTTTACCAGTTTAGTGTAAGCAACTATGACTTCAAGAAAAATATCACCACAAGTTTACTCTTTGGCTAAGTCTATGTAGTGGGGTTTTTCCATTTTATCCACTCTACCACAGTGTCATTTCTTATCCAGAAATAACAATGCCAAAAACTGACAGTAAAATAAATAAATAAACTAAACTAAACTAAAATAAAATAAAATAAAATAAAATAAAATAAAATAAAATAAAATAAAATAAAATAAAAGCCCCAAAACAGAAAGAATGTTTTACAGTCCAAGGACATTTGCAGATGAGTAAATATACCAACTGTTAAGCTATCACTGTAAGCGTTTCTGGTGGTGGCTGGAGTTTCTTCAGAACAGAAACGTGCTAAGAATGAGCATGATACAATCAAGAAATCAACTTCACAAACCACAAAATTAAATGCGTCACATTTCCCGAAAAGTTAAAGCTAAGAAAGTTACAGAATTAAAGCAACACCCCCCCAACACCACCGCACACACACACACCTCCCCACAGCCCCCACACCTCCAGGTCTTGACTATCTGCCAGAACTTAACCTAATTCACTTTCTCAGCCATTCTGACAGGAAGCTCCCCCCCCCCCCCGCCTTCTTCCTCAACCCCTCCTTCATCTGAAGTGGGCGTGCTGAGGGAACACAGAGCATGCAGATGTTGATGTTCCACAACGAAAGCTGTGCCCACATCCGTTCAGAACGAAGACTCCCGCAGCCTATAGCAGGCTGTTCACGCTTAACAGTAAAACAGCAGGCAACAGAATACTGCAGATCTGCAGTACAGTACATTTTACCACCACTGGAGCTCAGAGACCTTATCGAGATTGGATTCTAAACTTATAGTCTGGAAATTCCCGAGTTTATAAGAGTGCGAGATACATAGAAAGAGAGACAGAAAATCCCATATTTACGCAGACCCGCTAAAATGAAATTTAAGAAATAGGTTTAACTTGACTCGAGACTTTGATTTATGATTTTGCATACATTATAAGGATTTTTTTAAAACATGATTGAGCATGAATACTTATATACTTATACTCATGTCAATAATAGCAGGGTGGATGGTGTTTCAAATTTCTTCTCAAGCATTTAAAGCAGGCTTTGAGTAAGCAGCTCCTGTTACCTACTGTTATCAGCACTCTGACACATTCAGAGGCTGTGAAGCAGCCTAATAACAGGTCTGTCTCATTCAGGCAGCGGGCAAATGCTGAATGGTTTTACTGAACTGTGCTCCATCATTAGCCTGCTCGTTGAAATTACTCCGACAAATCAGAGCTTGTTAAATTTAAAACGCCACGACCAAGCTCTCTCTGCAGCCCGTGTTCTGCCTCACACGCATACTTGTCGACAGGAAGAGGGGAAAGCAAAAAGTGTCAGGACTTTGGCAATATCAGACTCACTCTGCTTTAACTGCAGGATATGATGAAGTCTCTCAAATTCAATTAAAATCACATCTACTAATGACGGGTTTCGTTAATCATTCTCTTGGCGGTGCAACATGTAAACTTTGAGCAAACTGCACCGCAATAATCCAGTGGAGAAGTAGCTACGGACTGTTTCCTACTCATGACAGGAATTTCACCATATAGTGGCGACGTCATTCGATACATTAAGGCAAACCTCTGGCGACGTGTCATAAAAGTCCATATAGAAACCGCTACACTTTCTTTGTTTTTTTATTGTTGTTGTCTAAAAATGCCCACCACGCATTTTTTCCGCCACTTGTTGCGTGAAATGACAGCTGTTTTGCACCCACTTTACTACGAGTAACCAGAGCACGCATACACAAACGGTGGGCGCGCGCGTACGTACCGTACCGAGGCACAAACACAGAATCCAGATTTTTTTAAAAACTGCGAGCAAACATTAACTCCGTCTCACCTGTTTCGGGACTTCTAAATGTCTCGCTTGCAGCACCACCGCGCCCTTTCGTAGTAAATACAGCAGACGGGCTTTAAACCAGTGTGTAAAAGTTGTTTACAAAGTTTCACCGTGGACTCCGATTGGTCTGAATAAAGTTTAGTCGACGCCCCAAACCTCGGTCACCGGGCCGAGTGTCAAACTTGTTTCCTGGACTCGCTGCGTTAATGTAACACGGGCAAGGAGGCGAACTGTAACACTACGCTGTAAACTTATAATTTATTTAAAAAAGCGAACACGATGCCGCTTGTCCGTATCACAATAGAGTGCCTACTTACTGAATCCGCGCTGAGTAGCTGTACAAATATCCCAGTCGTCACTGTCTTCCGAGTGAACACGCACATTTAAACCGTTAATATCTGCTACACCTCTCTGGCATGGATTTTATTATTATTTTTTAATATTTCACCCTATTTTAAGGAGCCTGGGATCCCTGCTGATATACACATTTATTACGGTCTGTATCATTGTGTGTGTTTTTGTGTGTCTGAATGTGTCTGACATTAACTGTTCTGTGTGGAACTTTATGAAACACAGGTGGATATCCCATTTTTGTCATTTTGACTTTTGGAGTACCATTGCATCTCTCTACCTTACATCTGTCTCCATAAAGTCCTCTCCAAGCTCCAACACACACCCACACACGTGTGCACATTTGGCTAAGAGGGCGAGTGGTAACGGTAAGGCCGGTTACGCTTGTTAACAACGCCACCTAAGTTTGAAAGCGCCTAAAAACTCTGTCTCCAACTTATTCATTTTGCTTTGGTCATACAGGGGAGGGCAGTGTAATGCAGCCCAAGAACAGAATCAGGAGCAGGGAGTTTAAGAGCCATTTCTTGTCTTTTATTTCGATTTACATGTATTTGATTGTAGTTTGAGTGCTTGTACACTAGGGGTGATAAGAAGTGACAGTATAAATAGGTTTAGGGAATAATTACGGTCAGGTGTGCTGCTAGCCGGCAGGACGCACACAGTGTTTTTGACCGTCACCGTAGTGTCAGGTGTTGCGTGGCCAGCAACTGAGCCTTTCTTTTATTTGCACGCAAGTTATTTGTGTAGATTTATTAATTGCTTATTTGTTACGGGCACTAATAGGAAATTAATGCATGGATGACGTGGATGGCACTCATTTTTTTAACGGTTACGCGTCTATTAAGCCATCACAGCGGCATAGCAGCCCCTCGTAGTGGCCTGTAAAGTGGTGGATCAAGTCACTACACGGAGATTTTGGTAAACGATAGTTGATTTCCCCACAAACAAAAACGCAAGTATATTAAATGGAGGTACCGCTAAATAAAATACAAAAGGACAAAAACGATAAAATTGTTTAAACATTACGCTTAAAAAACGTACACAGGAGTCGCCATTCAGAAGTCCAAAAACGCATACAAAAAAAGCGGATACTACACTGTCCGATACCCTGTCCAGTAGTGACGTATCTATAGTATCTATCGGATAGCAAGTAAATATAGGGCGATTATTGCCAATACTAAGTACTTTTAACTTATAAAGGTAGCTTAGGTAGGGAAGTGCAGTGTGTCATGATTTATGAGATGAATCATCATCAATTTGCATAATCTGAAAACACTGGGTTTTTTGAAGACCTCGAATGTAAATGTGACCTGTCTTTAAAGCACTTTTGGGTCAGCACAAACAGCTATTATATTCAGACATTTTTCATGGTTCATATTTGAGGTACACTTTTTCAGTTCCAGTGCAATCATTCATTTAACACAATTCAGTGGGCTGAATATATTCGCTGAATCTGTCTGTCTGTAATCAGGCTGGTGAAGTAACAGTTATGATGACCAAGGGCACTTTAAGATTAACTAATGCTGAAGAAGTGACATAAGTTATAACTGAAACATTACTTTTGTGGTAACTAAATGAGTTACCTGGACATTCTTTGCCTTTCTGCCAGGACTGCGACAGTAACCTCTGTGCTGGGGGTTGAGGTCTGAGGGATTTCCTTCCTCCTCTTTTTGTATGTTTTGCTCAAGCTTTTTCTTTTTTGTGGTCTTTTGGGTATTTTTACAAGTTGGTGAGGTTGCCACAGTGGAGAATTTCCTTCCAACATGCATCACTGTTTGCAATGTTTTCATTTACAGTCGTGAAGTACCTTTACACGAAGCGCTGCTTACTCACTCACTGTAGCCTACATGGCTCTGCTCGGTGCCTC
This sequence comes from Archocentrus centrarchus, assembly GCF_007364275.1. Lineage (NCBI taxonomy): Eukaryota > Metazoa > Chordata > Actinopteri > Cichliformes > Cichlidae > Archocentrus > Archocentrus centrarchus. The sequence goes on along the minus strand of NC_044351.1, from coordinate 30,112,623 downwards.
TGAGTCACATGACCACAGGACAACTAAACACAGCAGAGCAGGGAGGAGAGGGTGGGGGAAAGTGTGCCTGCATGAAAGGAGCACTGTCTGCACAGACGTGTCTCCTTTCTACTGCAACATACTGAACGTACAGGAGACAAACTAAAGCAGTGTTTCTATTGTGCTAGTATCGATCCGATACCAGTACCAGCTTTGGTATCGATGCTATCGATATTTGGATCAATCCGCCCACCCCTACTGTCCAAGCCTTTAGTCCAGCGGCTGTTCCAAAGCCCAATCTCTTCTTGTTTCTGCGACAGCCGGGCCCAGAGCCAACCAGCAGTACTTTCTTGCCTCCAGGTCCTCTCAGTCCGATTAGGGCTGATTACAATAGTAACAGTATAACAGTAACTGTTGTAATCAGCCATGTGAACTAGTGTCATGCCTCCTTCTGTAGTTAGCAGTGTCCAGCAGTTAATATCGGCAATAGCAGCACGGCTCCAGCTCTGACATCTCCCACAAGTCTGCTTCATGTTCTTGTCTCCCAGTCCACATCATCATTTACACTGTCGCTTACCCATACACCTCACATATGCATGGCCCTTAACTGACCCCTGACCTAATTCTGGGGTCTACCCTTACTCACAGTCACTCTTATCAGGTTCACTGTCCTCACTGAGGGAATGATCCTAACTGTCCAATTACATTCTATCCTATAAAAAGGTCTTGTGCCTGTTTCCTGTAAGTTGGTTAATATTAGTGCATGATTTGCCTACCTATGTATCCCACTACTCAATTCTCTCAAAAGATTAACACAGAAGTTCTCACTGTGAGCCAATCCCTGCTCCAACACATCTGATTTAAATAACTGACCCAGTATAAAATGCTGCAGCTGCCTAATAACAAGATGATCATTTGAATAAATTGTTTTGGAGCAGGAAGCAGCTAAAAACCTAAAACAAGCATTCTCAATGACCAGAGTTTAGAAGCATTGCTGGCCCAAGAAAAATGGTCTAACTGCGTATGTTGCCCTGAGGCAATGAACCAAAAAAAATGCTCCTCTAGTAAATAAATTAAATCAAAATCAGCACCTGCCTTTAAACAAACAACTATGCTTCTTCACATATTCATGCACATAATTTTTTAAATATACTTTTTCAATCAAACATAAATAAAAATGATACTAGTATTCCCTGCAAACTGGTTAAGCAGAAGAACATAGATGGATGGATTGATATTAGTCTTAGCAGTAGCTGGCACTGTGTCCCATGTGGATTTAGTTCCAGAAAGGATTGCTCCACCCTCGGGTTAAAGGTCATATTCTCTTTTACTCCTCATTTTACTGAACAGTGATGTGTCTTGTGTCATTAAATACATGAATAAGTGAATAATTTCCTTTTAAGGCACAGTGCAATAACCAAAGATGTGGTCTGCTGCCTGAGGGCAACACCATCCCATGGAAGGATAAAACAAACATACTCATGGTGTTTACTCAAGCAGAGAAATAAAAATATGAATGCCTTTGTAATGACTTGATAACTTTTTGTGTTTGTAATGGAACCTTATGGCACTGCTGTCAAAGTCCTGCAGTTTGAGCACCCACCATGTATCACAACCAAATATTTGACTAGCTTACAAGATATGATGTGTTACCATAGACACAGTAAAAAGAGATTGCGTCATCTTAGGTTGGAGTTGTGCAAAGCTTTGCTAGGATTTCTTTTGAAATTATCAGTAAAACTGATAAAGGTGTAAACTTGTCATCCAAACACGAACAGGATTTCCTGGGGTCAAGGACTTCAGAAGACCTGTTTCTGGGTCACAGTGACTTTAATTCTTCAGAATTGATTTGCTTATTGCGACAAAAAATTTTAAATGTCAAGTAGGATAAAATAATGAAGTGATGGTATCATATATCAAAACAGTCAAAGGAAAACTTTAGTCAGCATAAATGTTCTGCAAAACACTTTTCTGCCCATTTAACATTACGACTCAGGAACAGAGGAGTACATTGTGACCACATTCTGCACTTGACTAATAAACTGGTAGCACTTATCTTGCCTACCATTCATATTTCTTCATCATATATTCAGAATTATGTGAGTCTGGACAGATTTGGATGTAAACTTGACAGACTGGTTTATTTATAGAACCCCAATGCAGAACAACTTTATAGGATCTTGGGTTGCAAGACAATAACCTTTGCATATAAAATATCATGCTATGAAAAAAAAAATGGCATTCTGTGATTGGCAGTTTTATTTATATAGCACATTTCATTACATACAAACTCAACATGCTTAACACAGAAGATAAATGCCTTAAGGCAGTGAAAACAGCAAAAATATTATAGAACAAAGCAAAGCAAAAACAAAACAAAAAGTATAGGCCTGTGTGAATAAAAAGGTTTTTAAATTTATGCACAGTTGTAATTGATTCAGGTCAGCAGGGAGCTTGATCCAAAGAACGGGATCACAATAACTGAAAATACCTTCAGCACACTTAGATCTAATTCTAGCAACATTTAAAAGATCTGCACCTGATGACCTGAAAGGTTTGACTGCATTGTAGACAGTGAGCAAGTCAGAGATATACTGGGGGGGCCAAACCATTGAGAGCTTTGTGGACTAATAAAAGTATTTTAAAGGAAATTCTATATTGCACTGGGACCCAATGAAGTGATTTCAGTACTGGGGTAATATGACCAAATTTTGATGTACCTGTAAGGTCTCTGCTGCATTTTGAATGAGCTGAAGTTGTCCCACTGATGATTTGGATAATCCAGCAAATAGAGTATTACAGTAATCTAACCTGCTTGATATGAATGCAAGTTCTCAGAGTCAGTTTGAGACAGGAATTTTCTAACCTTAGATATTTTGGTAGGAAGCAGTTCTGATAACCTTGCTTTTTTTTTTTTTTTTTTTAGCCTGTCATGTCTGGCATCTTTCACAATCGGAATGATGATCCGAATGCACTGATGTACCAAACATATTTGCTTTGACAAGAACAGCTCTATATGTTTCCTATAGGCTCTTCTTGTTAATGTTTGCAATTTTATTTTTATTTATTTATCTTTTTATTTAGTTATTCATGCCAAGTCTGACAGGCAACAAGGAAGGGGCAAGAACAAGAGGTGGGGGGGAGAAAAAAGGGGGGGGGGGGGAGAAAAGGAAGAAAGGAGATAGAAAAAAAATAAAAAAATAAAAAAAAATAAAAGGGGTTGATATACTCACACACACACACACACACACACACATCCATACACACACCCATATGCACCTACATATACACACACACACAAACACACACACACAAGTTTATTGTTTGTAGTAATGGGTGTGTATGCGCCTTTGTCATGCAATGTATTCGATAATGAGGGCGAGAAACTGCAACCATGCCCCCCGCGATCCAGAGGCAGATAGGGAAGGACCCAGGGGACCCAGGCCATCCACAGCACAGGAGCTCAGAAGACTTGGGGCCACACATCCCGATGGCAACCGCGTACACTCCCCAGAAGAGGAAGGAGGGAGGCTACAGACGGAACCCCCACAATCCAGGGGCTAGAGTCCAGAGAGCCAGAGACGACGGGCAGCCCACCCCCCCCGGCAGGCCGGCACCCCCAGCACGAGCCAGGCATGCGGCCCCCGAGGCCCCAAGCGCCCGAGAGCAGCCCGACACCCGGCAGAGCCCCCCCACGCGCCAAAGAGGCCCAAGCCACCCCCAGGTCACGGCCGCCAAGGGAGCAGGCCAAAAACCATGCCGAGACATCCGGCCACACATCCCGGGACCCACGGGCACCCACACCCCAGGGGCGGCAGTGACGACCAGTGGGGAGCAGCGTGGAGCGGTAGGGAGGGGTAACTCCCACCCTCCGTGTCCCACCGGTGCCAAGGCTTGGCAAGCCACCAACCCAGGCCCAGCTGTCCACACACACACACTCTCACAAGCACGCACGTACACACACACACACACGTACCAGTCATTCCCTCATGTACACACACGCACATACACACGCACGCACATTCGCATGCACCAGTCACACACTCATGCATACGCACATGTAACATACATGGACACCTAATGTGGGAGAGCGGGTACCAGCACCAAGCCAGCGGCAACCCAGGGAAGCAGCCAACCCAGCCCCGAACAATGAGCCAGTCCCCATCCCAGGCGGGGTGCATGGAACTGGGGTGTGAGAAGGCCCGCCCGCCCCCTCCTCCCACTCAGCGTGTTGGGGGGGTGATGTGAATGTATGTACTGAGAAGAATGTGTATGGCTGTGTGAAAACTACAGTGCTTTTAAAATTGGAGGGACAGATGTAATATGAGCACTGAATAACAGCGCCCATCCACACTGTCCCCCCAAGGCCCTCAATGTCTAAAATGTAAATAAAATTGAGGTGCAGGCAGCAGTGAACAGACAAGTGGGGCCACCTCAGCAGTGCCACCCACTAACCACTGTGTGACACACCTGCCCCCCAAGGCCCTATATGTACTATGATGTGTTGTGAGCTGTATAATGCAATTAAAAAAGGAGGAGTGGGACATCACGCAGCACAGCGAGCAGAGCCGAGGTGATGGCCCTACTCACTGCAGCACGAGCCCCCCACCCCCGAGAACCTATGTGTGCATAATGTGATGTTAAACTGATAACCTTGCTGATGTGATTATCAAAACTGAAATCGATGTCCAGAATGATGTCAAGAATCCTGACTACCTCGCTGTGTTTCAGAGACTGGGATGATAAATATGAACACATTTTCAGTCTTTGACTTTTTGGTCCAACAACAAATATTTCTGTCTTGACTCAGTCCTAAAAAGTTTTGAGACATCCAAGAAATTAATGACATCAATGCAGCTCATTAGTTTGTGAACAGAGGTTAGATCATCAGAGGAAAATGTTAAGTACAACTGTGTATTATCTGCATAAGAATGATAGGATATATTATAATTCTTTATGACAAAACCAAGTGGGATCATGTAAAGGTTAAAGAATAATGGACCGAGGACAGACACTTGAGAAACCACTGATTAAATTTTTATTTGTGCAGATCTAAAACTTCTAACTAAAACATAAAAACTTCTACCCTTTAGATACAATGAGAGCCAATCAAGAACCTGACCTGTTGAACCAACTGAGTCACGAAGCTGTGTCAAGAATTAGAATGTTATGGTCAAGCATGTCGAAAGAAGCAGTGAGATCAAGAAAAACTTTGTGAGTCACTAGTGATCCTTAGGTCACTGATGACTGTTTCTGTGCTACGATTGGTTCTGAACCCTGATTATTATTAATCAGTTGGGATATGTAGGCTTGTCTGGCTGATTTTATTTCATTGTTGTAGAAGAAGAAGAAGAAGAAACAGCCTTTATTGTCCCACAGAGGGGAAATTTGGGTGTAACAGCAGCCGCAGTTATTATAAATATAAATAAAGATATAATAATTTACACTATTAAGAAAAGAATATATATAAAATCAACAAACAAGATTAACCTTAATACTACTAATAATAACACTATATACAATGTACATGATGTGCCTGTGTGTTGAACCTTAACAGGCCGGACTATTTACAGTATATTATATATTATCCTACATTGTGTAGGTTATTGTGGTTTTTGTTGGGAGCAGTGATGGTTATAAAGTCTTACAGCTGCTGGGAGGAAGGATCTGCGGTAACGCTCCTTTGTGCATTTAGGATGCAGCAGTCTGTCACTGAAGGAGCTCTCCAGCTCAGCAACAGTTTCATGCATGGGATGGGAGACCTTGTCCATCAGTGATGTTATTTTGGTCAGAGTCCTTCTGTCTCCCACCACCTGCACTGAGTC